>NC_041053.1:32600924-32685924 GCF_900634775.1 Gouania willdenowi | reverse complement strand
ATTTGCAGAAGTTCATGTAAGCCGAGTTAATGATCCCTGTGTGTCCATCTACTCAATCATTCCTCAGATGTTGATCTCATTCCACATCACCACACAAAAAACCATTTCTCCCGCTGCCGGTGCTCCATCAAACCCAAGCTAAAACGTGCCGTGTTCTCACTGATAATGAGGCATCAAAGTGCTTTTTATCTTCACAGTAGGAACAACTTAATGCCCCTCTTGTGGCTGAGGAGTGAAGTATAGAAAAAAGAAAAAAAGACAGACCACAGCAATCTGCAATCAGTTCAGCACACAATAGCACAAATTGCATTGAAAAGCCTTTCCCAAAGAGTTGTGATTAAAATAAATGGGCATCATAAATTTGCCTCTGCAGAGCGTGTTGTTTTTTAATGAAATTTTATGAGGCTTTCAGCTCCCTGTGCCTCAGAATGGAGTGAGTGAAGAAAAGAGGGTGGGGGCAGGGAAGATGGCGAATGATATCAGATACATTTCGACGGGTAAACACACACAGTGCATATTAATAAATGTGACACATCTGTACTGGGGCTGGTAGACGTGTCAGAGCGAGAGGCAATGCAGCAATGAACTCTGTGTGTGTGTTTGTGTGTGTGTGTGTGTGTGTGTGTGTGTGTGTGTGGGTGTGGCCACAAGGCTCATAATCATAATGGAGTTCTGGGTGTGTGTTGTGTGTTCGATCATCTCAATGAGACGTGTCCAGACTACCATGCAACCCAGACACAGAGGCCTGTTAGTGGACAATCACTCGCTGCTCATTTTCTCTGCTTGGTTCAATGGATTCTCAGCAGGTACAGTTATATTAGATTTTACTGACATCTACAACAATAGATCAGCATAATCACGTTGGCATTTTCTGAGAAGCAATGACATTTTTCTGCAAATAGGACATGGCAGAGAAGGAGACAGGCCTCGCAGCTTAGAAGGTCATGGTCCCCATAACACCATCGATCCAATCAAATACTGATGCCAAAGACTGACAGATACATTCATGTTGTTAGTTCATAACGTGAGTCTTTATACCAGCGATTCTCAACTGGTGGGTCGAAACCCAAAAGTGGTCAAGGGTACCTGTACTGGGTGGGTTGTGGATAGCTGGTCAAAAATGAATAAATACTTGATGTCTCTCATGTTGGACTTGTCTTTTATATTGAAACAGACTTTTCTTTTGACAGGCATGCTGTGAAATGCATGCTGCACAGAAAATTTATAGATTTGTTTTAAAAAAGATTGTGTGTCCATTCATCCATCCGTTTTCTGACCCGCTTGTTCCTTTTTTGTGTGTTTTCAACAGCTTAATTTGGTTGGTTGAATTCTTAAGAAAAGAAAGTGGGTTATGATTTAATGACCATGGAAAAATGTGGGTCCCAAGGTGAAACCAGTTGAGAACCCCTGCTTTATACCCACCAATCCTCGTGTTTCCCTGTTGGAGCTTTAAAAACAATAATTGAACACTGGTAATCTAGGAAAATAAAACTCTCACAAGGGTGAACCTTAAACCATGTCCTATAGCCTAAGTAAATAGTGAAGGGCAGGGCACCTCGAAAACTCAATTCAAAGATGTTTTTTTTTTTTTTTTTTAGAAAACTGTTCAGTTAAAGACTTTAGTTAGTTTGGACGTTTATTCATTTAAAGTTTGGTCAAATTTGTCTGTATTTTTGTGCTAATAAATGTTGTAGTTAGATATCAGTATTGTATCCGACTCTAATATAGTTACTGTATAGTGTATACTTTTGATCAGGACTTTTTTTTAAAATGAAATGTGCAATCCTGATTTAATCTGGATCAAACTTGGTGAGGTAATTGATGATCCAACCCGACATAACTGATTCAAATTTAATGTATAGCGAGATATTAATTTTTGAATGAGATAGAGGTTTTTCTATTTTTGAAACTGATCCAGAATCAGTGTATTGATCCGGATTCCCTCCAAAATTTAATGGAATCTTCCATGGAGTGACGTCTATCTTTGTTAAAGAAATAAAATAAAAAAAATGTCAATTTATTAAGGTCTTTTGATGTAATCCTGCTAACAGATAACAAATAAAAAAACGCATAACCTACATAGCGGAACTGATTACAAATGATATCTTAAGTAGATCTATGGGCACACAGTGGCGCAGGGGTTTGTATTTCTGCCTGAATCCTTGTTTCAAGCCCTAGGGTGGACTCTTGGGTCCTTTCTGAGTGGAGTTTGCATGTTCTCATCATGCTTGTGTGGGATTTCTCTGAGTACTCTGGCTTCCTCCCAAAATCCAAAAATATGACGGTTTGGTTGATTGGAGTGTCTTAAATGTCCTTGTTGCTTGTGTTACCCAGCCCTCTCCAGGGTGTACCCCCACCTAACGCCCAATGAGAGCTGGCAATGGGCACCAGCAGACCCCACGACCCTGAAAATAGAAACAAGCTGGTCAAAAAATGAATGGAAGGATAGATGGAAGTAGATCTATCTTTTACATGCAACAAACTTCCTTGACCATTTGAATACCAACATCACACAAGGGTAATCAGAAATACTTTATCTCAGGGAGAAATTGCAAGATCACATGATCATAACATTTACATTAAATACAGAAATGTAGTCTGAGGATATGTTTTGATTCCAATGCTGAATCCTCCCATTGTCTAATGCCTCTCTGTTACAGAGAACCGTCTCATTTTGGATGCCTTTGCCCAGCAGTGCAGCCGAGTCCTCAGCCTCCTCAACAATGGCCGACTCCTGCAGCTTCCGTCTTCCTCCTTTTCCAGCAGCATTAAACTGGAGGACAGGCTAGGGGACACTCGGGGTCTTTGTTCTTCCTCCCTGGGGAAGTCCAAATGTGAGGAGAGCTCTTCCACCACAGACCCAGAAGAGGAGGCTCCGCAAAGCCATTTGAACCAACACCGGACCTCTGCAGTTCTCCGCATCTTCACAGACTCCCTACAGAACTATCTGCTCTCAGGGCCTCAGCAGCAGCAGCAGCAGCGTCAACAGCATCAGGTTTCTGGTCTGGAGGATGTGCACTGTCCATCTGCTGAGCCTGGTTCAGGGTTATCACCTACTACCCACAACCTGGGGAGGTGGGGCTCCCCGGCCCCATCCGAGTCTTATGGTCACCCGTCATCTACACTGCCTGAGGAGGATGAGGAGGAAGAGAACTGCTGTCCACGCTGCCTGGAGCTAGAGCAGGAGGTGCTGTCTTTGCAGCAGGAGAACGAGGAGCTCCGCAACAAACTGGAAACCATCCCAGGTGGTAAAAGCTCCAGATCGGTGCTGGACAATAATTTTTCACTTAGATAAAGATGTGGTCTGTGTTTGAAATGGCACACTCCGTACTATGTACTACAAACTCAATGAGTATATACTGTCTACTATATACTATAAGTATGGTTAGGATGATTATCGTTCCCACTGAAGTATACTTCCTAGTTTCCCAAGATTTTGAAATTAAAAAAAGACAAAAACAAAAACCTGAAGCACACTAAATATCTTCTTTGAAAGTTCTGAAAACATTTTAAGTGATCAAGTGACCAAGTAGAATATCAAAATGTGGTCATTTGATCTATAAAACTCGCGGAAACACATTTCAGAGACTTTTGGAGACCCGCCATTGTGTTACTGACACAATTAACTTCAAAACAAGATCCCTATTTACAAAGCGTTAAAAGCTAATAGAAGACAAAAAGAGATGCTTTTCTTTTGATAACGAGATGTTTGACTTGTCATGTCATGGGACAGTTGAGTATGACTAGTGTGCCCACCATACATACTACAAAAATGTCCTGATATAGTATACATTCAAGTATTTCTCACATACTAAATTTTTTGTGTGAACGCACGACATACTTCATTTTGATGTCAGGCTTAGTATGAGTAGACAGTTATGATGACATTTTGAACACAGCCGGTGTAGGCCTCATAGATCAATAAATACAAGATAATTTACTTACTATCAACTTTAGAAGGTTGAAAGTGCTGCTCAAAAGTCTGTCTTGATCTGTCTGTCTGTCTTCACACGCAAGCACTCTGAGGTGCTTGCGTGTGAAGGTGAAGCTGCTCATGTTTTCTTGGAGCGCCGTGGTGCTTGACGAAAAACGGACGGAGATTCACAGACACTGTAAAGTTAAACAGGCACTGGTGGCTCTGTATTTAGGAGTCAGTGATGGTTTGCGTAGTTTAGATGGTGTTTCGGGTGGTTTAGGCGGTGTTTAAAGCAGCCAGGACGGGAGGGGAGCGGCCTGTGCACCTAATGAGCAGTCTCCATTTCTGCATTCAACAGTGAATTCCGTTTTCATTGGTTGATTCTGTTAACGTGGATTTTATAGGGCCATACATTGTCCAAAGAGTGGATCAAGAAGTCCAACTATAGAGAAGCCTTCCTCCCATCCTAACCAAAGACAGAGCCACCCTCTGGTGGTGGATGAAGAGTGACACATTGCCAATGGTGTCAAGTTTAGCTGAGAAATATCTGTATCCAAGCATCCTTGACACCATCTGAAAGGGTGTTCTCCGCAGCTAGAGACACCCTAAGTTCAGAATGATCTTGTATGCTTCGTGACAAGGCAAATATGCTAATTTTTCTTTACAAAAATTGTTTATCTATCACAGATAAGTGCAGCTGTACTTTTGGTTAAGATGTTGTTTTTTACAGAATAATTATTTGTTTTATGTCTGAATTAGTTTTGGATGAAGTTGTTCAATTTCAAACGGAGCACTGTAAATATTCTTAAACGCTTGAAGCCAAAGTGTAGCCAAATTGTATATATTATTATTCAGTGAAAACATTTTATACCTGCCTTACCTGGTGGATTAAAAGAGAGCTGATATACCTGCAGGAAATTAAAAAGACAAAGATAAGATGATAGTTAAAGCAAAGAAATCCATTTATATATTTTTTTTCCCTCACCAATGAGAATCGATAAGAAAAATGGTAAGGAATCGAATCGATAAGCAGTATTGATAATGGAATCAGAATCGCTAAATTCTTATCAATTCCCATGCCTATTTTGTTCTCAGTATTCCCCGTGATATCATGTCACTCCGAGATATTTAATTTAAGCTGGATTTCTGTATGAACTGCAAAATTAACATCTGTCATTGTTTTGCCGCAACTTTCAGAAATGTGTTGGGAAGTCACTTTGGGAGCAAACACAATAAATCACAGTAAGAATGAAGTAAAAACACTTCTATGTGGTCGTCTACAGGACTCCACATCCCATAATGCAATGCGCAAGGCTTTTCTGAAATTGTCAATAAAAAACAAATTGTTTATATTAAGATAAAAACAAACTTTTGAGCAAATTTCATTTGTCTTTGATACAAATTAATGTATATTAATATTTCCCAACTAATATTATAAACTGCAAGGCTTTAATTTCTTTTGAAGATGTTAGTGTTATTTTTTTCTTATTTCTTTTTGTCCTCAGTCCTAGAGTTAAAAAAGGAAGTTTGGACATCTCTGAGAAAAACTCAATCAATTAATAGCTCACAAACTGTGCAATGCATCCATCTGATGACTGGTCTCATTATTCCAAGAAACAAGTGTCAAAACGATATTCTTAAGAGAATAATCCACAGTCTGTTAGTTCATGCACCAGCTGGACTGACTTCTCTGGTGATTTTATCCATGTGTGTCCATTAATCATCAGCCTTTGTTTTCATACAGTTCCCTGTCAAAATGTTCTTGACTATTTCAAGACTGTTCTTGACGTTCACAACCAGCTGGTCCAGCCAATGGCGGAGGAGCTGCTCACAGAGGTGAGGAAACGGCCTGTTCTAATGAGCTAACTCATGCTTGTGGTAGAATTAAGTTCTGTCGTGCACTGATACAAATGTGTGTACTTGATAAGTGTGCATCCAAGTGGTGTTGAAAAAATGTAAATAAAACTAACTGTTTTACAGGAAGAAGAACGGCAGTCAGTCTTTGAGGTACGCGTTTTTATTTCTTGGTTTTATTACAAAGATATAAGATGTGTTTTTTTAGAGCTGGTGTTTTTTACTAATTAATCGCACAATTTATTTGGTAATTGGTTGCGATTAATTGCATTTTTCCACTGAAGACTGAAGCTTGTAATGGATATTTATTTATGGAAAATCATGGAATTAAGATAGAATTTAATCACTGAAATGATATTTAAATTCAAAGACTTCTTTCTTTCAGCTATGAATGACCACATGAAACATCTGTCTTATGTCCACTTACAGAATATAACAAAAACCAGACTTATATGTTAAAGTGTAGGCCTACCACTTTGAGAATGAATATTTCAAGAAAATAAGTTGTAAATTTGTTGCATGAACAAAGGTTCAATGATATACTGTAAAAAAAATAAATAAAAAACCATCAAGGATTACTTTTTTGCTTTGCAAATCACAAGACGTCAGGCAACTTTTTAAAGTGAAACTTTCTGCCTAATATTCTGTCCTCCGTCGTCACACAGTATGTCTCTGGGTTTGGCTGCACGGGCTGCACACCCAACAAAAGGTTAGGGGTCAGTCAACACCGAAAGTAAACAAACCTGTTAATGTTTTTTTTAAGAAATTAAACATTTCAAAATTAATCGACAAAATTAATGAGGGTGTCGCTACATGCCTTCAAGAAGCTTGGAATATTTATCTTTACTGTAACTACACCAAACTTGCCATATTTTAACCTATGTCCATCACCTTTTCTTGCCATATTTTTGCTCATTTTAATGCATTTTTGCTCCATTACTCCCATTTCTTCCACTTTTCCATCAAATTTTAATGCCTTTTTTGCAAATGTCTTCCACTTTCAAGACGTTTTTGGCACTTATAAACCTTTTCCACCACATTTCCACCACTTTTCCCACCAAAAGTTGCATATGTTGACTCATTATTGTCACTTTTAACCCTTTTCACCACATTTCATACTTATTTTTGCCAATTTATCCACATTCACGATTTCTCATGTCCATTATTTGTCCCATTTTTGCCACTTTTAAGCCAATATTAACACTTTGCACCCATTTCACCACTTTTTCTGTCTATTTTTTGGTTACTCTAATTTGCAATTTTTAACCAAATTCCTGTGCTTTTTAAAACCTTAATTCAGGAACTTTTCCACCCTTTTTGGTCACTTTTTACCCATTTTTTAAATTTCTGATTAAAACAAGAAATTACATCTTTAAGATGACTATATACTATGGCACAAATAATAATAAACCTCCTGGATTTCTGTGGATATTATTTAGGTAAATAAAGAAATGTGGTTATCACAGATTCATAGAACAATGGACCATCATTTTGCTGACTTTATGGATGTTCATGTCTGTGTTCAACCACCATCAGGTACAGTGGGGATCCCCGGTCTCTGGCACCTTTATTTTGGGGGTCGCAGGTTGAGAAGCACTGATTTAAATCATAGAAGAACTTTTGAATTATATTACGGCTGCAGCATAAATGATATGGTCCGACCAGCTTTAATTGAGGGCTAGCAGTAGCCATGGTCAGCTAACATGCTATGGCATCCATTTTTTTGAAGTTATTGCGACCAGGTTTTAAACGTTAAACCCAATAAAAAACTGTTCCATCTTTGTTTTGCTTCTATTCTCTTCTTACCTTTAGGGCAGTAAGCAGCTTCTGGAGAATTACCCTCTTTATATCACAAACAAGCAGTGGGACGAAGCAGTAAACTCCTCCAAGAACGATGGAAGACGACTGCTGCGTTATCTTATCCGCTACGTCTTCACCACAGACGAGCTAAAGTTCTCCTGTGGATTGGGCAAAAGGAAGCGCTCGGTTCACTCTGCAGAGCCGGGCCTGGAGAGACGACCCCTCAACCCTGTCAAAGTTAGCTGCCTCAGAGGTATGCGTTTATCATCATTAGCCTCTGCTCCTCAGAGCTAAAGGCTAAGCTTGGATTCAAACTCATCTTATCCTACAGTTGAACAAAATAAATAGAAATATATATTAGAAGACCTTAGAATCAATAAAATATATATTAGAAGACCCCTACTTAAATTTAAAATCAAATAATAACAAAAGATGTATCAGAGATTTTAGATTGTCAGCGTAGATCTTTTAATGCTGGTGTTTCAAATGACCTGGACATCAGTCTTAATTTCTTTTATCACCTCACACAGATGACTAGATTCATTAACATAATCAATAACCCTAATATATGTAAAGCTACAAGGTTCTCCGCTTCCTTCACAGCAGACTGCTCCGGATGCAAAACACCAGTAGTACCAAGTCTAGTTCCTCAATAATAATTCTACACAAGCATTCAGGGGTACAGAATCTAAGATGTAGGCCGATATATTCCAATATTTGTTTTTTTTATAATATTAATAACCGATTGGGACACCCCTAGGAGTATAGAGGGGAGTTCCTCAAACTACTGATAATCTGAATTCAATGAATTACTATTTAAAGTCAAAGATATTGATTCAATTTTAAAGTCATGTCATTTTAAATCTTTTAAACCAGAGTTCATCCGGATGCACTGTGCTTCAAACCCAGACTGGTGGATGCCATCAGAGGAGCAGATAAACAAAGTGTTCAGCGATGCCGTGGGCCACGCCCGTCAGGGCAGGGCCGTGGGAACATTCCTGAGCAGCAGCGGCAGCAGCACCAGCACCAGCAGCCTCTACATGGATGGCCTAGACAGCCACCTCTCACAGGAGGAACTCTACTTTAAAAGCTGCCAGAACGGCCAGTCGGATTGAAGAAATGTAGCCGTACGACAACATATCCCAAAATGTCGACCTCTTACTGTCACTTTACAGAGTGAAGGAAACATTCCAGATGTTTATCACATATCAGCTTTTAGATAGTTTTATAACTTTTTTGCCATTTTTGTACTTGAAGTTAACTTTGGGGAGAGTTTAACAGAAAAGCATAGTTCAATTTTACACATTTTGAGTCTTCCATGTACTTTTTCTATAGTTTTACATTTTAATGATCATGTATGATTATAAGTTGAGTTTTTTGTTTGCAGTTTTTTTTAAAGATGTTTTCGAATTACCTCATCAGGATGTTTTGTGTCAATGACCAAATTACAAATGGATGGCTGACTGCACCTCATGTCATCAGATGTCGCATTTGATCGAGTACCTTTACATACATTCCCTTTGATGGAAGTATTTGCACGTTACATTTCCATTATATTCTTTTAGAAAAACTATTTTAAAAAATGGCTTATTTGAGGACGAAGATGTTAACTTGAAAATGCTGCTTCTTTTGGTTTAATTGTGATTTAGGTTAAAACTGCTCTGTGCCTGATGTTTCATGTGTGCAAAATAGGTTCTATTTCACCCTTCCTGATCGCGAGAGGTGGTGCTTCAAGTACTGGATTAACTGTCTCGTGAAGACGCAGGTCTAGTGTAATACCAACAAAGTCACGTGTGACCCCGAGGACCCGGTAGTCAATAACTTCCAGTTCCGTCCGATACGCAGGTTGTGTTGTAATAGCGCCTGTGGCTTCACTGAAAAGGAAGCCCGTGGTTTATCTTGTAGCCGCTCGCCGGTAGCTCCTTGACATGTTACAGTCAAAGTAGCGGAGTCTCCGCCCTCCAGGAGCTGCAGCAGCTGTTCCGGTGAGCTGTAACTTACTCCTTCCTGAGACGGTCAAGGATGCACCGGTAAATTGTGAGTACAGCTTGTTTTGTTTTCTCGTTTTCACTCCTCCCCGGGGGGCGCGTGCGCCGCTTCCATGTGAAGGCTGTTTGGTACACACCTTGCAGAGGTGAAGGTAGCGTGTTAGCTCTTGGGGTGACCCAAGAGACAATTTGTGCGGTGGCATCGTGGACATCGCCAAACACCTTTGCAAGATTTTATAGGATTAACGCTGTTCTCCCACAGTCCCTGGGTGTGGTTCTTTCCCATTTCATCTCCACAATAGGTAGGTAGTTTATGATGGTCCCTCATGACTTTGTTGGTAGGGGTCATCCAGTGCTTGAAGCACCACCTCTGGCGGTCAGGAAGGGTGAAATAGAACGAGAGTTACGAATAACTGCTCTGGCGGTCATCCAGGGTTCATAAAACCGCAGTTACATTCGTAACTCTAGTTTTCTCCTTTAATTAGGAGTGCTCCAAGATAATTACATTCCTCTTAATATAAAAAAGCTACTCATTTGTTTGGTCAATAGCACTAAGGATGGACTGAGCAACTGAATATTTGACTGACTAATTTAAGAAAAGAAAAAGGATTAGGCTATTGGAGGATTTGGTACATCCTCAAAATACATTTATTTAATGAGGTCTTTTGTTGTCTGGATGTTTAAAATCTTAAATAATAATGCCTTAAAAAGTTGTGTGGAATAATATGTCTTATACTCAAGCTAAAGTCACTTGATATGAGATAAAGTATGAAACTAGTTGGTATTATTTTTCTTTGTATGCACTTTGAGTTGTCACAGCTGTAGCTAAAGCAGCTCTTCCTAATCGATCCATGAGAACTTTTAACATTGTTTTTTGTTTGATTGACTCTTAGACTTCTCATATGAATGTAGCAGATACAGTGGGACCAGTTTACCATGTTGTAAACAGTGTTGTTTAAATGTGTATTATAAAGTACAGTTACTGTGTAAGACCCTCTTGAAAACAGTGTTTCCCATTTTTTGAAAAAGCCACACAGAAAGAAAAGTGCCAGAAAAACCTTAACAGTTGATTTGTAACTGTTTTGATTTAGATTTATTTTACTCTCAGAATGCTGTCATAAACACTGTGAATCATGTTGGATCTTTTTTTTTATAGTAATATTAACTTTGTTTTATTTCTATGAAATAAAAAAATAAAACAATGATTTGATTGGTCATCTATTTTAATACTAGCTAAAAAGCTCAACATTGGCCTGACTAGTTTTTTGTTTTTTACCCAAAATTAAACAATCTGATAACATTAAGGTACACTAAATTAATGTGTATTTTTTTTCTTCTTCTTAAGATTAAGTTTGTTTAATACTTGAAGAGAAGACAAATGATAACTTGTTAGGGTGTATTGTGAATTTACATGTCAACCAGTGAAGCTTCAAAATTGTACATGTCCACTGTTTTTTTTTTTATAATTCCACTTGTTAATGTGTATTGTTTTCTGTCCAGTGAACAAGTTGTCACTATTGATTGATTGGACTTTAACTCTGGAGAGACTTACATATTCTGGGTATAACCATTTTAATTCAAGTAAATACGCTACAAAATAACATAAATATACATAAATAAGACCAAATTGTCCTAATTAAAGTTTAAAAAATGCCACACTGCAAATAGAACACAAAAACAGAGACTTTGCATAACAAGTTTTTTTTTTTTTTTTTTTTTTTTTTAATATCCAATTATAACAGTCAACACGGCCCAGATCTGAGATATGGATGTGTTAATTTTCAACAATATATTTTCAGCCAGCAATTAAATCATTTGACTTAGTGCATTGATGATGTATCTTGTGACATTTCAATATCGCAATATCTTGACCAGGCACGTGCAGTCAGGGTAGGCAAGGTAGGCAGTGCCTACTTAGGGGGGATTTAAATGAATGACATATTCATTTAAAAAAAAAAAAAAAAATGTAATTTTTTATTTTTTTAATCATAATTTTTTATTTTTTTTTTTCAATTTCCGATAGGCTACAGTATCGATAAGTTTGAAAGTGTCAGCATTTTTGTGCTTTTCATAGCCCAAATGAGTGACTAAACATCGCTATGCGCCTATTTCCTGGAACGGCAGAGACGCTGCACACTCCTGTATTACAGGGAGGAGGACACACCTCTCCTGAAGGCACACTGCTGCTCTGCCTTTAGCGGCTAAAGTTTAGCCCCATATCACGTGAACGGATGTTTGCGCATGCGCAGTCAGTTCCCCACGGACCCACTATGAAAAACCATTTACGCAAAAAGGCAAATCGCTACCCTGCCTTTGGACATAACCGTGCTATGTTAATCCAATACGTACGCACAGTGCATAGTGAATACAAAACAGATATCACGTGGCCGCATCTAGTGGGCGGGATTACACTACAGGTTGGATGACAGCGATGGAGAGGATAAATACATTTTCACAACTTTCTTTTGAAGAAAAGCGACAGCTTTTAAAAGATGGGAGACCAACACCTGAGCAACCAGACCTTCAGCAAAAGAAAGGTCAGAAAAGTGTGCGGACTTTCCAAAGTGAATGGTACAGACGGAAGGAATGGCTTTGTAGATGCGCCTCACGGAACCGGCTGTTCTGCTTCCCGTGTTTGCTGTTTGGCGGCCGTGGCATCACCGACAAGATCTAGTCTGCTGAAGTTGGTGTTGACCATTCCAGCCACCACAGCATCGGTGGAGAGGTCATTTGCTGCTTTAAAACGCATCAAAACTTACAGCCGCAACAGAACAGAGCAAGGAAGACTTTCATCACTGGCTCTCATATCCATTGAGAAAGAGAGACTCATAAAGTTAAAGGCCAAGACAGCGGACTTTTACACTGCTGTGATCAACATCTTTGTCCAGAAAGACAGGCGCATGGACTTCATCTTCAAATAAAGTAAGTCTAAAGTTTAATCTCTCTCTCTCTCTCTCTCTCTCTCTCTCTCGTGATTACAGCGGTGGTCATTGTGTGAGCTGAATGGTGTGTGTATTTGGTCAAATATGGTGTTTATTAAAAAATAACAACGTAAATAGCATGACGTAAGAGGAAGAGGTGCTGCACATTTTGAATACGTGCATAAACTTATTGTTGTAAAGGTTTTGGGTGTTGCGTGAATTTGGGGCGCAGACGTGGTTTCAGCACCACAGACAGAGTCGTTGTCATTTTTTCCGTGTTTCCAACACAAACAAAGGATGCGCTGCTGTGACATGAGATATATCTTGTTGGGAGAGGAGGCTGTATTGAAAATTGTCATTGCTGTCTCATAATGATTGCACTTCTTGTAGTGTTGACCTTTGACAACATGTGCAAACAAGGGGGGAAAAAAAGAAAGTCATTTGTGGTCTTGATTTGCAACGCCGTGTGTGGTAGTTTAACAAGGTCTGTTGTGGTTCACTGACACTTAGTGACCAGACGTTTATGTGCTATGCATATGTTGGCGCAATTACATGTTTACATACTTTTTTTTTTTTTTGGTTAAAAAAACATGGTTTAAAAAATGGATTTGGACATGTTTTGGAAACAATACGATAGTGTTGCGGTGATGCGCTGTTGCGGTGATGCGCTGTTGCGGTGATGCCGTGTTGCGGTGATGCGCTGTTGCGGTGATGCGCTGTTGCGGTGATGCGGTGTTGCGGTGATGCCGTGTTGCGGTGATGCGCTGTTGCGGTGATGCGGTGATGCGCTGTTGCGGTGATGCGCTGTTGCGGTGATGATGTGATGCTTCACGGTCCTCGGAGGATCACCCGGAGGCTTGAGGCAGATGTTTCCCAGCAGAGGTTCGATGATCCAGCTGCTGCTGCTGCATCAGGATCAGACCTTGACCGCCTGACATTCATATCATCACAATAAGTCTGAGGAGATCGTTGCAGGCGAGCTGCAGCCTTTCTGAACGTAGACGGTGGACTGGAACCGTACAGATGTAGAGTCAATTAACCATGAAGAGATCTGAATAATAAAAAAAACGTCTCAGGGTGGTCGGCCGTGGAAAGGCAGAGCAGTGTGTGTGCGTTTTTCCCCGCAGGATGCCAGAGCTGTGGTTTAGTCAATGGCAGCAGGAAACACGCCTAGATCGAAACGTTTCATCTTAAAGGGGCAGAACAGGTGGAACCTGAACAAGCAGAAACACAGAAACTATGAATTAAAAGTATAATTTTAGATGGAAAAATATTTTAGAAATACATTTATTTTAAAAATTGTTATTTGAAATGTATTCCGAGACAATTCGAATAAAATTGGATTTTTACAGAAATATAGTAAAATGAATAATAATAATATATTAAATAAAAACTAATTATTAATTAACGACATAGGATTTTTCCCATTCCTCCAAAAATAAAATGTTAGAAGTAAAATCCCCAGTTTTCCTGCAACTTTCTTAATATATAACATCATATCATATCATGTATGGATTAACTGTAGAAGTGAAAAAAAGAAACGTGCTAATCTATTCATATCACATTAAAATAAGAATTGTATTTAGAATCTGTAACAGAACATTTTCAATGTCCTGATCCTTTTTATTTTTTGTCGTGCTTACTTTAAATGTGTGTTTTGTGTGATTTGATGTATTTATTTGTATATCTGTTATACATGCATTCTGTCCCCCCTTTCTAATATTGTATTTGATGTGTATTAACAACTTATTAATGTAAACCCGATTTGTCAAAGTGTTAAATAAGGCTTTTGAATAAATAAATGAATAAATAAATACATAAATAATAAAGTCACCTCTAGCTCCACCTTGTGGACAGGACTGCTCAAAGTCAGTCTTGGAGGGCTTCAGTCCTGCATGTTTTGCTGCACTAACACACATGATTATAATAAGTGGCTGTTATTGGGTGATTGACTCTGTGTATTCTCATATGAATGACTTCAATCTGGTCGAAGCACATAATACATTGTTAAAGCCTTTTTACCTATACCTTCTTCAGAGAGTTTAAGCGTAAAATGATTGATTTATACTTTATAGATTTTTTATGCTGCAAGTGAGTAAGTCAAAAAGAATGAGCACAGGTATTTATTTCAATACAAAATCATTATGTCACATGGATTTGAAAATGTTGCGCTATTTGTTAAGTAGGTTTTGGATATTAAAATGTAGAGCTTCACAGTTCTAAGGTGTTAAGACAACAAATGAAAATGTAGTTTTATAAAATGAAAAGACAGTTTTCTGAGCAGTAATTAGCATTAAGAGGCTAAATAATGCTGCAGTTTGTTCTTCACTGTGATTTGTTGCCTTCTGTCAGCCTTGGCAGGTCATGATCTTGTGAATGGTGTTTATACAGTAGACTTGGCGTGGCCATATAATCCATTTGGCAGATTTCGTGTTCGTTCCACCTCATGGTCAACCGTCTCCACCACTAACACAGATGGGCTGAGGATGTCTTCAGCTCGATAGGACTGTGTGAGGCCACAGAAAGAGGACATCTCTGAGACGTCACTGTTGTAGAAGTCTTGCTTCAGCTCCTGACTGTGCCTGCGTGAAGCTTTTATCTCATCTCTGAGGTCACAAACCACATCTTTAATGTCACTGATGACTGTGGAGCGAAATCCAAACAGGCAAAAACAGGAACACCAGACCAGAGCAGATACCAGACACAAAATATAGAGTCACTGGTTCTGAAACACCTGGAAGAAGAGATTACATGTGCACATTACAAAAGATTGATAATACTTCTTTAATTTTGCACCACAAATTAAAGCTACATTGTTTAATTTCAATAAAATGCAATTTGTGTCAAAGAGTCACTAACGTCTGCCTAAATCTGGTTTTGCCTATATGAAATACAACTGATCCCAAAATCCATATATAGCAATGGAAAATTACTATTAGAGTTCAATAAACTGGGGTAATGTAATTTCAAAAGTAGGAACAATTAGTTTAATAATAGCATGACAAATTGTGAATGTGAACATATTCGACATTGGGTGCCAAAATGGTTTTGAAAGAGGAAAAAATGTTAAGACAAAACATTGGAATTTGATGGAGAAGTGGCAGAAATAAGAGTAATGTCGCAAAAATGCATTAAAAGGAGCAAAAATATGGCAAGAAAAAGTGATGAAACTAGATTAGAATATGGTAACTTTGGTGTAGTTGCAGAAAAAGAGAAAAAAATAAGCTCAAATTAGCTCAAATTGTTCAAAAAATATTTTTAGTTTCTTCAAGGCATCTGGCAACCCACTCTCAGTGTCTCGCAATCCCAAATTGGGTCCTGACGCCAAAGTTGAGAACCACTGGTTTAGAGGACACTGGTAATAATCCCAGTTCATCCAGAATGCAAAACCACCAGTTACAACAGAAACCAAAGTCCAACTTGTTGCTTTCTTAGAATTGGCTACTAGAAATTTAAAAAAACTTGTAAACTGTAAAAACATGGGCCCCCAAAGCTAAATGTATAAAATCAGCAATCATTTTTAATCTTTAATGCCATTAAGACAAGTTCTTCAAAATTTTGAAGGTAAATTAATCCACTGTTATCTCTTTGGATGCTTTTGCTTCAACCATCTGTAATTACACCAGTGCTACAAAACAAAAAGCATCATTATTTTTAATCATCTGATGAGTTAGTATAAAGCAATTTTTAGTCTGTTTGAGGACTGAACACTTTTCAAACTGAGAGAAAGTTTCTTTGTTTCTTGGTCGTCCTACCATGAGTCTCTGAGATCATGAAGGTATCTGTAGAACCTCGATCCACTTCAATAAGAAGATATCGAGGCACTGAACAATAAAATATCATTGAAAGCCTTCAACCAGGAGTTGTTTACTTATTAACATGTTTATTTTTCACCCACCACATGTAAAAGACACCCTCAGGTGTTTCCTGGTGTTCGGGAAGCATGGGTCTCCAAAGGTGTGAGTGTCAGATAGAACTGAACAGTTGGTCTGCCGTGACATCTGCGAGAGACTTTCCTCGGAGCCACGGGCGACAAACACTCTGTGGGAATGACTTAAAGTGATCAGGAACATGAGAACTATAAACTAAAAACTGTTCAATGAAACAATTTCAATCACAGAATTCATTCAAGCATGTGTTTCAGCGTTTTGCCACTAGATGACACCTAAACTCCAAAGTCAGACCCATTGTGCTGTGGGATCCTTGGTCCTGATGACACCTTTGACCTCCGTGAGGCAGATGTCCAAAGGATGCTGAGAAGATGGCAAGGACAGAATCATTTTTACACACCAGTCTCAGGAGCTCATTTTCACACACCAGCCTTGTACGATGGTGTTCTGTAGCAAGACAACAACAAAAAAACAAGCATTTGTAATTTATTTTTAAATGTATTTAAATGTGTTTTATTTTTAGCTTTGTGTTACTGCACTAAACACCTCACTCACAATACCACATATTAATACTGGACTGAAGTAACCTAGTAGTAGGAGTGTGCATTGCCATGAATCTGGCGATACAATACAATTCACGATTTGCATGTCACGATATGATATATCCCAATACTAAACAATATGATATGCATAGCGATATACCGCGATGTCAATAATACAAAATTATATGAATTACAATTTATTTCATTTTTTTTTTAAACTTGCGAGAACAAATGAATGGTAAATAACTGTAATTAAAATACCAAAATCAAAAACAAGTGATGTGTTTATCAAACTGTCAGTTTTTTTTTTTTTTTTTTAAGTAACCACATATAGTATGCCTATAAAGTCTTGACCCACCCTAAATATTACATGCTCTGCTTTCCATCATTAATGAATATCTGAAAAACATCTACGGAAAAATGGCCTAAATGTCCACTAGGTGTCGCTGTAGTTCAGGGCATGGTATTTCCTAGACCTGATTATGAAAATATAAAAGCAGAGGTTGTCTTCAAATCATCTAAATAAAATGTAAAAAAGTGTCATATACTCATATGTTAAGGTTTAATTTATTTATTATTTATTAAGAAATTTCCTGAAAAAAGTTGTCTGAAAAAATGAAACCTCAACATACCATTTCCAAAAAGAAGACACATTGAACTTGCCAAAGTAAGAAAGGGTCACTTCATGACCTATATTAACCTAATTCATCATTTAATTGCTCGCTCATCAGTGTATAGTAGGGGCGTGTATTCAGAATCAGAAATCAGAATCAGAAATGTTTTATTTGCCATGTACAGTTTTGAGGACAGTACAAGGAATTTGACTTGGTGGTTGGTGCACAAAACAAGCAACAAAAAGAAATAAAAGAAATAAAAACAAAACAACAAAGAACAACCCAGCAACAATAATAATAATAATAATGATAAATATAAAGGATGAGGGATAAATAAAGGATAGATAGAGAATAAAGGATAAATAGGATAAATATAAATATAAATATATATATACAGTGCAGCAGGTATCAAGCTGGTGGAGGTGGTGATCGGGTGGGGGGTTCAGTGGGTGACTTGGGGTGTGTTCATGTGGATGGTGGCAGAGGGAAAGAAGCTGTTTTTGTGTCTGGAGGTTCTGGTCCTGATGGACCGAAACCTCCTACCAGAAGGGAGAGATTGAAACAGTTTATGACCGGGGTGGGAGGGGTCGGCCACAATCTTTCCTGCACGCCTCAAAATCCTGGAGGCGTACAGGTCCTGGAGGGAGGGCAGATTGCAGCCGATGACCTTCTCTGCAGAGTGGATGATACGCTGCAGTCTGGCCTTGTCCTTGGCCGTAGCTGCAGCGTACCAGATGGTGATGGAGGAGCAGAGGATGGACTGGATGATGGAGCTGTAGAAGTTCACCATCATCTTTGTTGGCAGACTGAACTTCTTCAGCTGCCGCAAAAAGTACATCCTCTGCTGAGCTTTTTTGATAAGGGAGCTGATGTTCAGCTCCCACTTGAGGTCCTGAGTGATGATGGTCCCCAGGAAGCAGAAGTACTCTACAGAGCTCACTGTAGAGTCTCCCAGGGTGAGGGGGGTGAGGGGGGCTGGCATCTGGCCATATGATTCATGTCCCGATACATAGG
The DNA here is from genome assembly GCF_900634775.1 of Gouania willdenowi. NCBI lineage: Eukaryota > Metazoa > Chordata > Actinopteri > Blenniiformes > Gobiesocidae > Gouania > Gouania willdenowi. The sequence goes on along the minus strand of NC_041053.1, from coordinate 32,667,385 downwards.
TCACAATATGATATGATATCCCGATATTAAAGCATAAGACAGTTATTGGTTTTTTTTTTTTCTTTTTTTAATATATAACTTAAACAACTAAATTGTAAATATGTACACCTTCACGAGAACATTATGTATGAAACATATTTTATTGACATATTTTACACTCAAAACATTGGCTTTAACATGCCATGTGTCAACAACTTCAAATAAACAAAGAATAACACAATCTGCCTGTGGCTTTTAAACCAACTTTGACTTTAGTGCAACTTAACTGAGGTATATGCCTAGAACAACAAATAAATGCAGAAAGTTAGTACTTTCTTTTTAGATTTTATTGAAAAAACACAAGCTGGTCAAAATCAATCAATCAATCTTTATTTGTATAGCGCCAAATCATAACCAATGGTATCTCAAGGCACTTTACAGTAGAGCAGTCTTAAGGACGGACTCTTCATTTTATGGATACACACATATGCATATATACGTATATACACATACATATGTATCCCACACCCAACATGAATTCATCATGGCGGCAAGGAAAACCTTCTGTTAAGCAGCAGGAACCTTGTGTGGATCCCATTCCTATGATGAACAGCCATCCACGTTATGCTGTGTTGGCCAGGTTAAAACACTTCTTTGTACAGTTACAATGTCTCCAGCAGTGGAAAAGATTTTCCTGGTTAAATAAAGGTTATATATATATATATATATATATATATATATATATATATATATATATATATACATACAAAATAAAAAAAAATCAATATGGATGCATTTTGAACCGATCCGAGAATCTCGCGACGTAAAATCGCGATATATCGCTGAATCGATTCCCCCCCCCCAACACCTCTAGTGTATAGTATACCTTAATTAGTTGTTGCACTGCTATTTTAGGACTGAACACACTTTAGTAGAATGTGGACGGAAGTCTTACAATAAAGGTACAAATAACAGTTCAGTGTGCAGATCGTGCTGATAGTGCTGTGTCCGGGTGTTTCTCTTTAATTCTGCGCCTGGGTGTCTCTGTCTCTGCGGCCTGTTGGTGTGACGGAGGAGCTGCAGAGCCTTAAGGTGCAGATCAGAGACTGTACACTGACTGATGCTGTCACAGACTGGGCACAGTTCATCCTTGATGTGACCGCATGAGTTGGACCAGGGGTTGAAATCCTCAGACGTTCTTTGGATTCTGGAGCTGCTGCAGACAGAGACAGATCTTTGCGCAGTGACTGACTGACGCAGTCCTAAAGCAGAGGATGTTCTCAGCATCCTCATCATCCTCATCATCATCATCATCATCAACATCAGATGACTCTCACCGCTGACTTTCATTGTGAAAACATGATGTCCCTGATAGACCTGGATGATGACCAGCGATGGGTTCCGACCCATGTGAACGTCACTGTGCTCCGAGCCAGAGGACTGCGGACCAAGGGCAAGCACGGCAGCCGCTACCTGTACACCATCGTTCAGGTAGGGAAGGACAAGTACACCACCGGGCTGGTCGAGAAGGCGGAGGTCCCGGAGTGGAACGAGGAGTGCTGCTTCGAGCTGCTCCCCGGTATCCTGGAGGTGGAGGCGGCCGCCCGCAGCTCCTTTCCCCCGGGCAGCGGAGACCTGGTCCTCACCGTCATGCACCGGGTGCTGATCGGACTGGACGTGTTTCTGGGTCAAACCATCATTCCCCTGGACAAATTGTTTCAGGATGGACTGTGTCCGAGAGATGAGTACGTTGGATTATTACCTGTAAAGCATGGAATGAAATGTAAGGGCCGCGGGCCACGTTTGGGCCCAATATAGCAGCCATCCGGCCCATGACATCATTTGGTTTGGAGTTGACAAAAATTAAGAAGGCCTTCAACATAGGTTGATACTAAAACACAGAAACATCCGGAAACATTTCAGAGACGTACCAGAGACAGAGTAAATGCGACCATGTACTGATTGCACGGGCTGTAATATCACCAAGTTTATCATTGTACCGGTGGTTAGAGCTTCTATCGTTACCAGGGAGAACATATTTATTTCTGGTTATTGTTTTCCGGAGTGCTATTGGGCTTTATTTACCGCCGAGTATACTGCATTCCACCAGACGGCAGCACTGCTCGGAAACACTTGGAAGCATTTATTTATTTTTTAATCATAGTACATGGAGAGGTCATCCATAACAAAAGTATGATAATAGCAACATCATAATTACAGACATAACTACTAATTCACATGATCAGAATGCAGTAGGAACTAATCGCTGGTAAATACGTCCAATAAAACTCACATCTAATTATGATAAACAAGGGCACAATATCATGAGAAATGCTTAGATTTTTCTGATCTGGCCTAAAGGTCTTTAGTACCAACACCTAAGGCTATTATTGCCAATGATCCACTCAGTGACCAGTCACTCTGCAGCATGTTTCAGTGTTTCAGGACTTGAACATAGCAATTTTCTTGTACCTTGGATGACAAAACTGGACCCACTGATCTTTTGTGTACTTCAACCCATCTGGCTTCAACTGTGGAATTTCCGCTGCCTTTGTTCTTTCTGTCAAGGGAAACTCACACAGATTTCCTAGTGTTATGCTGCATTCGATTGCACTAAATCTGACAAAAAAGTACAATAGTTGGGGATGTCGGGCTGGATCCAAGCAGCCTGAGTGGGTCTAAATGACATTTTAGCGAAACATTGGCGCACACCGTGAGATTTAAACAGTCACTTTCTCTTCACCTTTTACTTTTATGTGTCTTCTAATTTCCCACTCTGTTCATTTGAACGCCGCTCTGCGTAAGTAGCGATGCCCATATAGTTTAGTGCAATCTTTCTATAGTCTATGGTTCAATGACGCATGCAGGATTCCCCTCGCTGGTGCGTTCAAGTCATACCTACAGTATAGGTTTCTCTCTCGCTCTTATCCTCAAGGAGCTAATATATTTCCCCAGCAGGTATTTTTGCTCCTCGAAAAACATCAAAACAAACATCAGTCACTGAATGAAACGCATTTACCTCGGAGGTCGAAATTGAAGACCCGTATCGTTCTGGGTTCTGAGTGCAATCGAATGCAGCAATAGTTTTGGGTCTGTAACATTTTACGTACACTCACTGGTTTTTTGGATCCTGAGTGAAGATAATGCTGTGTAGGCTGACAAACTTTGCCTGAAGGAACCTGTCTTGTGATCATTTAAACATTCTGTCAAAGGTGGATCTTTAACACTATTCACTCAGCAGTAGCTTCATATTATGTTAGAGACCAAAAGGACTATGACTGTTTTCTTTTTTCAGCCACCGTCATTCTTGTCACAACAGATATTTAGCTCATGCTCTGCATCATCTATATTTAATACTATGGATGCTAACAGCCTGCTGTGTTCATTTCTGCAGATGGTTCAAGCTAAACTCCAAGGCAGGCAGAAAGGAGAAGGAGCGTGGAGAGCTTCAGGTCACCGTCCAGTTTACTCGCAACAACATGACGGCCAGCATGTTCGACCTAACAATGAAGGACAAACCACGCTCTGCTTTTGGCAAGCTCAAAGACCGTGTCACTGGAAAGAGGAGGGGGGACATGGAGTCCTCTTCCGCCATCGTGCCTGGTCGCTACGCCGCGCTGTCAGCGTCCCCGGGGCCATTTGGAGAGGAATTTGGTGGAGATGTTATGCTGCCAGATGTGGGGACGTCTGAGGAGAAAAGGAACAAGATGAAGGATTTCTTTACAGGGAGATTGCGAAAGTCGTCTGACACCAGGTCGTGCTCATCACTGGCCTCAGAGAGCAGCGTGTCTTCCATCACCAGTGAGAAGTTCAGTCCTCCACCCATTCTGATGTCAGACCCACCCAGCTCCCCAATTTACACTACCAAAGTGAGGGTGGACTCCCTCTATGGAGAGACTGATTTAGCTAAGAAAGGTAAGCATCATGGGCATGTTATAGGTTAAATGGTAAATGTTTAAGAAAAAGTGACAGCTGCTTTCTAAGAAAATAAAGCAATGTTGTGTGGTGGTTGGGGGGTCACTGTACTTCCTGTGTGATACCAGAAGTAGCAGTGAGCAAGTGGCTAGTCCATAATGAAGACAGTTAAAAAAAAAAAAAATGTTTTTTAGTTTTTTTATTAAAAAGTTAACCTTTAGTTGAGTGTATTGCCAATAGCTTAGCCTCTGTATACACCCTTGGTTTGGCTTGTGTGTACGTTAATAAAAATGTTAAAGAATATTATTTTTATGTATTTCTCTATCACACAGGAAGTAGTTAATTAAGTTAGGATTTCACTTAACAGGTATTTATTTTTAAAGTCTTACTCTCAACAAAATAGACTAAACTATGTCTGTTTTCGAAATCACATACTAAAGTACTACTCACATTAATTATGACGTCAAAATGAGTATGTAGTGCACTCACATTGGATAGTATGGAAAGATTGAGTATTAGAGAAATACCCAGATGTATACTATATTGGGTCTTTTTTTAAGTATACACGGTGGGCATGCTATGCATTGCGAGCAGAACGGAAAATCGTCCTGGGACCAGCTTCAAGCCAAAAGTCAAACATCCCCTTTTTAAAACAAAAGCACTTCTTCTTGTCTTTCATTAGTTTTTTTGTAAATAGGCCTCTTGTTTTGAAGTTAACAGGAAGTTTTGTCAGTAGCACATTGGAGGGTCTCCAAAAATCTCTGAAATGTCAGCATCAAATGTATTTTATGGATCAAATGACGAAGTGTTATTATTCTACTGGGTCACTTTCTTGCTTTAGTTGGAAAGTAAACACAAACACAGAGAATATTACATTTGATTTGAAAAACATTGAAAATACCATTTTAGGAATTGGTTTTTATAACGCAGTATCATATATTGTTGTAATCCATTTCCTCTTTCCTCGTTTTATTTAACCAGTGCTTACCAGTCAACACACCACAAAAGTGCTCACACACAAGCGAGCCTTCAGTGATGAAGCTAGTAAGATTACGACGGCCCTTCCCCGAGCAAACCCCACGTTAGAATCCATCAAGGGTCAGGTCATGACTCAGTCCAAGTCGTCTCTGTGCATAAATGGTAACCATGTCTACGAATCGGAGCCATCGACTCCAAAGAGCTCTGGAGCCCTGCCATCAAAGCTGGTCCTGCTGGAGAAATGCTCACCGCTGTCTCGCTCTCTGCAGAATCTGACGAAGAAAAGTGAGGACAAAGGTTCTTTTGCAGAGGGTCGACACTGGTCTTTTGACAAAACGAAGAAAGAGGAAACACAGGATGAAAAAGAAGCTCAGATGCCATCTCATCCTACTCACGAGGTTGAGTTGGAGGATCGTACTGTGCAGTCGGCAATGCCCATCACCTCCTCTGCTGCTGGTTCGCCCGAGAAAGGGAGAAAATTAAGAAAGACGTTATTCTCTAGTGGGAGGAGCGAGTCTCTCCCTGCTCGGTCTGACCTCAACCAGACGGGCTCAACAACTGAGGGCAGGCTCAGAGGCTGGTTTGGCACTGGTGACTCCCAAAACAAACCAAGGTGAGTCAAAGATATTTAATGTCTTTGATAAATGGATTCTGAGCTCCAGTATATTGGATTATTATATATCGTTTTATTAGTTGGACGTCCTTAGTTAACAGTTTACTTCGTTTGCTGTCTTTTGAAAATGGAATTGATTTAGCTGACAATTTTCTCCATTTAAACCCATGCTGTTTCATTGTTCAACATGGTGATCTCCAAACGTTACATTTTCACTAGAGTGTGTTCAGCCATTGTGTTTTAGAACAATTGGATGTGGAGTATTAGGGTGAAGACGGTTATTCTTGGTGCTGTTGGTGCATGAATGGCATGTCTGCATCATTTCATGTTTGCTTGATTTTATTTTATTTTTTTGTTGCAAATCTGCTTTGCTTTTGTTAAAACTCAATTTAAGTTTTTGTTTACTAAGTCCTTTGTTTAGCCTGTTGCTCATTGGCCAATTGTTTTGGAAATTTGGGTTACTTTGGTTGTTGTCTGTTTATGTTGGAAAGATGTTCGCTGTCTGGTCCCCGGCTCCTCATTAACTGAGAGCACTGTTGTGCCCTATTTTCCTCCACAGGCTTGAAGTTTCTGCTAAAGTAGAAAACCGCTCAGATGCACCCCCTCCCCTTCCTCCTCGCCCATCTCCTTATTCACCCACCTCTGGTCACGTCTCACATGATGTCTTCAGGGACACAATAGCCTCACCCACCTCCACCCCCATCTCCCCTTCCATACCATTTCTACCAAATTTGCAGCGAAGCCCATTTTTTGACAAGCTCATAGCTGAAGAGTTGCAGAAATCACCCACTTTTGTGCCTTGCTCTTCTGGCTCTTCCCCCCTTTGTCCCACAGCTGAGCCTTTTCACCCTTGTTTGCTCCGCACGCCTCAGGAATCTTCTCCAAGCAAGGGATCTATAAAGCGTGAGCGCCCCAGAGCCGTGAGTAGGCAGACATCCCTTCCTGTATTACAGACCGGAGCGCTAAACCTCCCTCACTCCTCCGTGCCTCGCTCCATGTCAGAAAGTACAGAGGAACATGATGACGACTCCTTTGACGTGTTTGCCTCCAGTAGGCTTCACTCACCTGAACACACTCTCCATCCAAAACAGACGAGAACCAGCCCCAGTACATCTCGTAAACGCAGTCACCCCTCAGCACAAGAACAGCTTGCAAGTAAAGAGGAACTTCTGCCTTTACCTCTGAGGAGGCTTTTAAAAACTTCAGCAAAAGACATCTACTCTGATGGATGGTTGCACAGGGGTCAAGAACTCGCTGTCCACAAAGAGGCCTATCTCCTCTCTCAGACCGGCGTGGCCTCGCTTCAACGAAGTCGAGAAGCTGAATGCAAAAGAAGCAAAGTATCCCCAGACACTCACACATGCACAGGGAACTCTGACTCTCTCAGCATCAACACAAATGTTACAACTCCGTCGGAAATACCATTAAGTGAGAGTCTCAAAAGGTTCAAATATGAACCCTTGGAGGATGTAACTGATTGCTGGGGAGGGATGTTGTTTGAGCAAGACCTTTATGGACGCGTTTGTCGAGGAAAATATGGACATCCAAAGGAAAAGAACCATCGTTTATCACTACATGCTGACGAAAATGTGGTCACAATGACTTCCTCGGATTCTGCAAAGATTATTGAGAATGAATTTTCAGTTACAGACCTTTTAAAGATGTCATACACTGATTCAATAAAAAAAGACATCAAGACACATCAGATTTTGCCTGGAGAAGGCCGGACAGCAAAGGCTCCTCTGCCTGTAACGTCATGCATCAACAACAACACGTCTTTCCCGTTGACTTTAGGAGATCTTAACATGAATGTAAATAGCAGTGACTTTGGCTTTATTGATTCTGATGGATCTTCCCAGTCGGAGGTAACTGATACTCTTAAAGAGAGCAAAAGTGTCCGAGCAGACATTCAACAACTTTCAGAAGATCCACAGATGATTCCATGTGATGACAAGAAAACATATGATGGTGTTTTGAAAGATACACACTTACATCAGGCAGATAACCAAGATAGTAGCCAAAACAGTCAAAGTGAGCTTAATAATGAACAATTAGATGGTGAATCCACAGTAAACATCCAAGAGATTCTTGCTTTGATGGTAAAAAGCATCAAACTAAATCCATTAAATGTTGAAAATGAAGGCATGGATGAAGAATACATAAATTGTGAAGATAGTGATAAGATACAGAAGGATGATAATGGCAACAAATCTGTTAAGGGAGAATCAAGTCCAGAAGCCGTCAGTGTACGTTTAAGACCAAAAGGATTGTCACGACAGAGCAGCAACGAAAGTCCAAACAGCTGGAGAAAAAGTGGAGATAGAGAGTTTATAGATTTTTTGTCTCTTGTACAAAATATTTCTGAGGATTTCTGTGAAGAACCAATGCCCAATAACTCCATGGAAGCCCCTCTTTTCTACTCGCAGGTAGTACATAAAGAGGAAGAACTCAGTGCCACCAATGACCGGAAAAATTTGACTGAATTTCAAACAACACCAGCTGCTTTCATTGAAAAAGTAAATTCCTCACATATCCCTTTCGAACACCTTCACGTCAAAGTAGCTCCAAACTCCAGATCTCCCTCTAGTGCAAAGAATATCCAAACTTTGCAACAGCCTGAACCTTTTTCTCCCTCCATCCCTCCCACACTTACACCCATTCATTGCCATAACAAGTGTCCCACAAGCATGGAGGCAAGTACTGTTTGCAGCACTACGCTGGCTGCAGCTTCCAACACATACTCCTACTCTACCACCTCCACCTTCACCAATGACCAGGCCCTAGTCGATGCACCGCACTCCCTTTTGCCCGAGGAGACACATCCAGCTAGCAACCTGCCCAGTCAGGAGAGCAGGTGAGATTTCTCACACGAGGACATGTCGTGTTTTACAAGCTTTACCAAACTGAATTAACAGACACACGAGAAAACATACAAACGGAATGCTTTACTTTGGTTGCTCTGACATTTTTGTTTCTGGCTGTTCTGGCTTGTTTGATCCTGAATGTAATCATGTTTTTTTATTTTCTCTCATTATCTATCCAAACTTATTGGATGGCATCTCAGGTTTTGCTTTCCTTTTAGTTTATTCATTTCACCTTTATACTGCCTGTTGGCTGCTGTAATTTTGCTTCTTTCTAATTCTTTCCATGACCAGGGTATATAGTGTTTGCAGTAACTTTGTTAAACTTTGGTATAAGCTAGACACTGATCGGCTATAACATTATAATATTGCCTATCCTGTGCTTTTTTATTCGGTACTAAAACGTAAAGCTGCTTTGGATTTAAACTGTTCCTGGATTTAATCCAAAAGTTGTTTTCATCCACTACTGATGCCAGTGTGACCCCAAAAACTATGCCAAAGTGACATTTCTGGTGTTGCCATGGACTGAAAGTTGTAGCAAAACAATGGTGGATGTTGTTATTGTGGCTTTCCAGGAAAACACCTAAATACTACCAAAATTTTAGGTCTTGCTGTGTGACATCATTTCAAAGGGAAATATTAAAAACAAACCAGAACAAAAAAATAACATCAAGCGAATAACTGTCTTCCTTGTGTGGTGAAGAAATACAGGAGAACCCGATATCAAAGAAGTAAAAACACTTCTTTGATATTAGCAATGTAACTTTGAACATTCTGGGAATTTCAATCCCACAATGCAATGCAGGAACCTTTCTGAAGTTTAAGTCACATGACCATTTGTCAACAAACCGATTGTGATGGAGTGAAAAACAATCTGACAATTTCAACCATTAACATTTAGTAATTTCTACATTCGATTTATTGATTAATGAGGCCTACGCTGTCTTTATCTGTGTTATAGAAGATGTGAGTTTTCGTCCACAGCAGCTTTGAGAAGCAGAAGTTTTTAAGTTAGGAAGCAAATTTTTCCTGTACACTCCATACATGCTTGACCTGAGTGAGATCTTGGTTTTAGGAGGGAAAGTCAGCAGATCAAACTAATAGTTGTGCTCTTAGAACAATTCTTGAATCCTGATTTCAGAGTTTCTTTTCAAGATTTGTCGGTTACACAGAAGTAATACTGTTTTTCAACAGTAATCATGGGATCGTAATTTATGCTGTCTACTGATACACACCATTGGATGAAGATAAACATTTGAAGCCTCATCATGGCAGTAAATTAATAATTTTTCTACCATTGAAATAAAACACCAGGTATCTCCTTTACAAGGCTCACCTGGTGTTCCCTCACGACATGCTAGTCTTCCACAGCACTGGGAATTAAAAGCTATGATCTAACCTTCAATATCCTGCCTTATTTATAAAATTATTACATAGAAATAGTATATTTGGCTTATTTCTGCATTAAAGGCTGAATTGTTTTGCTACTACATTACTTAGTAAAAGTCAAATTCCTACAATGCAATTCTTAAAATTTGTGAAGTCAAGTTAGTTCATTTATAGAACACATTTTAAGCTGTTGACTAAAGTGCTGTACAAAAGCAAACAAAAAGACTTAAATTCACAATGAAAAAAAGAAGACATAGAGGAAGACAGGATAAGGTCTCTCTGTCTGAACTGAACACTGAAGAATAAAAATAAGTCTTAAGACGCAATTTATTGACAGTGTTAGGGATAATCTGATATACGTAATCTCATTATTTCTGTGAAGGTTTGAGCAACCATAGAAAATGCACGATCACCATTGTGTTTCAGTTTGGTTGGGGGCACCATGAGCAGGTTTATGTCTGCAGATCTGAGGGATCTGAAGGGAATAAAATGCTGGAGCAGGTCAGACAGGAATGATGGTGATAGCCCATGCAGCAGCAGTTTAAAAGTCAGCATTAAAATCCACTCTGACTTTGGCTGACTCAATTCAAATTTGGGTTGACCTAAATAAACTTAGTGTTTCCTATTTTTCTCACGGTTTTCACAGAAAAAAGATTATTTGGAGAATGGTTATCATTGCTGGTTTTGTTATTGAGATGATATAAATCATTCTTTGGGTTTAAACCTGTCAGCCACCTTGATTCAGTCCCTGAAAAACACAATGAAAGAGTTTTGTTGTTTTTTCATTTATTTTCTTACCAGGCCTGCAGATTTGAAGCATTTTACAAACTTTGATATTTTGTAAGGTTTTTTCTCCACCTTCTTTTAGTAGTCGTAATTCTATTTCTCAGTGTAGTTTATTCTAAATTAGTCACAAGTAAAATTTAGCAGCAGGCCTGCTGTTCTTGCAAACAGAACAGTTCAGACACAGGCGAGTATCAGAAGCAAAATGTGTATAGAGACTTGGCAGTCAACATGGCATCTTCTTGGGCTGGGTGTACCCCATACATGTGTTTGGTTGGTGCAAGACGTTTGGGCCAGTTATCATTCATGCCACAGGCCAACCTCTGCAACTGTGATTTTTGAGCGTTTATGTGGTATCAACAAAATGGGAGTGTTGTTGAGCCATAGTGACATATGTTAAAATGCAACAAGTTTACAGGAATAAGAACTGGTAGTAAAGAGAGGAAACATAAATAATGTATTTCAATTCCAATCCTGTATTGCTCACATTTAGATTTTAGTACATTCATTATAGTTTTGCCGTGAAACAAACGTCTTGGTAAACACTGCTAAACCTGCTCCTGCTGACTCTTTATATTGTACAGGTCTCATCCAGTGAAGCCATTAACCTCGAGCCCAACAGAGAAAAAGGAGAGTCGCTCAGTGCTGGAGAAGCTCAGGTCCACCATCCACCCTGGACGCAGTGCCCATCAAGCTTCTGCTGAACCTGAGAAACGTCAGGTACTGTTGGAAAATCCTTGATAAGCTTACATGCATGAAGATTCTCCGTGTTTCTGCTCCTAGTTACAGAAAAGAGGGAAAATTGAAGCAATTGAGAGAAAATATTGAACAAATTGTCACATACAAAATAAAAAAGATTCATAACAAAGAGTGAGTGGGAGCAACGGTATTCCGGGGGCAGGGTTGGGGTCAATTACAATCGAAATTACAATTACTATTTTCCACTGAAAGTCAATTACAATTTATTTCTAAATTACTACAGTTGAATAACAATTGATAACAATTACCGAGCCTTTATTAAATAAGCCCATAAAACTTCAGCTTTCTATTAGCATCTCTTATGGTAACAGTTGGTTTCGACCCATGTCTTAAGTCAGCTATAGAATATACAAAAAAATATTACCTATCATCTAATTTTGTTTCAGCTCTTGGTTAGCTTGTTTGGTTTCCTTATCCATGACATTCATGTTTTCAGTGTGGGCGTCTGAGTCATTATACCTTTAGATTTCATTTTTTTGTTTGTTTTTAATGGTAAAATGTTCCTTAAGAGAACAGAGAGGTAAACTCGATTATGAAACATATTTTAATCATTTAACTATGTATAAACCATAGAACTGTAACATGGTTACACAGTTTTGCATTTAATTGAACTAAGTTACAATTATAACGGCAAAATATTTTACTAAATAGAATATTTGCATTTCCTGAAAAAATGCAAGTGAGGATACAGGTGCTGGCCTCCGTCACACTGCATTAGCTTAGCATAAACTAGCATTAGTCTAGCATTAGCCTAGCATTAACCTACATAAACATTAGTATAAGTTAGCATTAGCATGTGCTAGCATTAGCATTATCATTAGCTAGCATATTTAACCATTAGCATTAACATTGCCTTTAGCCAGTATTAGCATTAAACTAGCATTAGCATAAACATTAGCATTAGCTTGCATTAGCATTAACATTGCCTTTAGCCAGTATTAGCATTAAACTAGCATTAGCATAAACATTAGCATTAGCTTGCATTAGCATTAACATAGCATTAGCATTTACCTAGCTTTAGCATTAACCGAGTGTTAGCATTAGCCTAGCAATAGCATTTACCTAGCTTTAGCATCAACCTAGCAATAGCTTACCATTAGCAATAAGGCTGAAATGGGTTGAACGTATTTGCTGAACATGTTAAAGTTTTAAGGGTTTGTAATTTGTTTGCAAAGATTTGAAGGTACAAACTGGAGCAGCTCAAAATGGGATCAGAGCTGAAAAGTTAATGCAGTTTCACAAAAATATGAATAACTCAAAAAGTTAAAAGCATAAATCTCGGGAACTTTCTAAATGTTTTGATAGCTTATTTGTAAAAATTGGACAAACAGTATAGGCGTTAACGCAGACGAAAGTGCCCCTTGTATCCTCACTAATAACATCATCATTGTAATGAATTACCAATTATGCAATTACAATTATAATTGACCACAACCCTTGCTGGGGTTTGTATTTTTGCACCTAATTTTTCTTCTTCTTCCTCTCATAGGAAGTGACTGTGGATAACTCGGCCCAGTATCAGCACCTGACCAACATGGAGCTGATCTCGCTGCTGCTGCAGCAGGAGATGGACATGCAGAAGCAACAAGCAGCCTCTGAGCGTCAGGACGAGAAGCTGGAGAAATGTGAGGCTGAGTTGAAGAAGGTCAAGGCTCAGGTGCGAGATATGGAGGACTACATCGATAATCTGCTACTGAGGATTATGGAGCAGACGCCGACGCTGCTCCAGGTGCGCTCTAGACATAAGTGAAGACAGACCGTGCTCGATTTCACTGTATTTCCTTCAGATTGTGTTCAACGTAGCGATTGTCCTCATTCATGAGGTTCTTACTCTCCAAACTCTTCAATAAAACCTCCTGCCATAAAGATCTTTACACTGCTACTACTGCCCAGTCAATGTAGACACAGTATTACCCCAAATGCATGCTGGGTACTCTCTAAACTTAACACAAGTTAAATCAGAAACATATACACTATGAAGAAATTGTCTGACTCATGCTTAATAGCAACAGTTAAAATGGTTAGTAGCAATCAAACTGTAGAATCCCTGCTTTTCTATCTCCATATTATCTATCTTTTTGCTGGTGGCCTTTATGGGCTCAACCTCATGTGTGATAGCTGGTGTCGGAGTAAGCAAGTATACCTAATTAATAATAATAACGGACAGTCTGTTCTTTCTTAAAAAGACATAATTTCTTGTTTTTATTGTTCAAGCTATTTTATATGGTAAATCAGGGGTAGAAGATGTCTGGAAGTCAGTGTATGTCTTCATGTTTTGATGTATTAAGGAGTTTATCAGGCAGGAAGTTACACCCATAATCAGGAACTATGGTATGGAAGATTATTGCATTTACTGAAAAAAAAAAGTTTTGGTTTTGCTAAATTGATAAGATAATATAAGTAAATAAGATATGTAAGTAAATAAAATTTAGTTCAATTTTTCTGTTTTTAGAGAAAACATTTTTTTTTTCTGAATTGATGAGATAAAAATATAAAAAATTAAAACATTTGGTCCTTTTTTAAATTTTTTATAGAAAATGTTTTTCGGTTTTTCTGAGTTGAGATATTTTTCGGGCAACATTTTTTATTCACTTATTTTTATCTCAATCATTTTTTTTGTAATTCTTTATTTTTATCTCATCAATTAAAAAAATAACAAAAAAACTTTTTTTTCTCCTTCAGTAAATGCAATAAGCTTCCGTACTATGGCCCCAGGTACAAAGTGGGTAAAATATGACATCCTTTGGTTCCACCTGGTATTGACATAAAAATACTTCCATCCAGTCAAAAAGGACAAAAGAAGCTTTGCTTGAGCTAATTGCACATCTCAATAGGATTTAGGTAAAACAAGAACTGCACTGTGTAAATGCTGCTTTGTAAAATAAAAGTAATAAAACAATTGTTTCCAATGAACGATGAGCAAAGGAGCAACTTTAACGTTCATACTGGAAGAAGAATGTTAGAATAAACAAGACTATAACAGATTGTTGAATGCATTCCCTTTGCTTTGTTATATCTATTTATTTTAAACAATTGTTTGGTGAAAGCTTTGGACGGACGGAATGTGATGAAAGAGTTATTATATTTTTTACATGTTTCTCTGTTTATTTGATTAAAATACAATTGTTACAATTTTTTTAACTTAATGTTATAAATTTTAAATGCATCGTTCACAAGTGATTTGTACAAAATGCTTCTGTCATGAAATTAAATGACAATAATACATCCCACTGTAGCCACCTGCAATGCTTTACCTCACCACTGAACTGTAAAGTTATTAAATAAAGTGCACATAAATCAAAGACGTTTGGATGTGTTTCATGACTGCTTGTTATTGCCAGATAGATGATCAATATTCACTTTCCAATAATAAACATGATGTAAATAATCCAGGTGGTGATTGTGCTCAGATAATAGAGCAGCAATGATATTATCTCTCCACTAGAGAGCACTCCTGATTTAACGGGTTAGATTCAGCAGAGATTGGCACCTTTCACTCATTTCAAAGGTTCAAACGCAGATGTTTAAGAATAACATGAATTATAAGCAAAACTACTGCCTATCTGGATTGTGTGTTTTTTTTAAAACCCAAATTCAAGTTTAAGTCCAGAAGGTTGACTCTACTGATTAGTTTTGATCTTTTAATATTTTTTAGAAAAATAAAGCTCAATTCAAACTAATCTGAATGACTTTGAAACATCATAAAGTGCTATTATAGCTTCATAAACATGCCCAAAGTGTTTTTGTCATTGATTCCCTCAATCGTTAGTTAGAGGGTAATTTGCTCCTTTCTTACTGCAGGGCGAGCCCAAACACCTCGCTACAATTTGATGACGCGTTCCCACTTTGATGACGAATTTGACGCATCACTGAGCTGGAGAAGCCGCGCCTCCAGGAAGCTCTCTGCCGTGATTGATTGTAAACAGACACGCCCACGAAGGTGAGCATTTCAGTGTCCTTCGTGCAGTGCTATGTATGTATTTTCTACAGTCTATGTATATACCGGTGAACGCCCCGCCCCCACGCTCTGTCTCATGTCCATAAAGCAGCATGAGCTCGGCTACAGAGTGGGTGGGAGGAGCCGTCCGGCCCTACGTCACCGTGCGGGGAGGAGGAAGTCGGTGTCCGTCTATAGACACGCCCACTCATGAATATGCACAAGTGGGACACAAATCAGCCTGTTTGTGTAGAGTTGCTCAGAAAGTGACTTTTCAGAGGCTAAAACTCTAGAAAACAGGTGAGTTTGGGAAAATAAACCTCAAATACTGTTTTTGGGGTTCGTAGAACAAATGGAGATGGGTGAAAAATAGCGTGACATGGGACCTTTAATACTAATGCAAAGTTGAAGCCAAACTTCTACTGTCGATAAGGCAAAAATGTCAGAAATAATATACATGAATTACTTAAAAAGCTTAGTAACTGTAGCTATGTCACAGGGGGAGTTCATGGATGCCTGCTGTCTCCTGTAACACATAGACCAAAGGTGGAAACTCATTTTGAGTTTTTCTGATGTGATGCCCATGGCATCATGTGCTGAGTGCTCAGTGTTCCAGCCTGTTGATTAGTAATGTCAGACACCTGGGCCCAGTGTGCTGAGGTTACTTAAGCTTCCAGACTTACTTGCTCTCTGTACTAGCCTCTAGGTACACCTCAACCTTGGTTTGGTTATGTTAGATTAGGCTTTAGCTTGGTTTATGCCTTACAACACTCACATCGTCACTCATGCACATTTACTCTACTGATATACACACTCCATGATGTAAATATCTAATTTGGTTAAATTCAGTCTAGATTGGTTTATCTTGAATTAATTTGGTTTATTTGATGTATTTAACTTGAATGTTTGATTTCTTGGCTTAATTAAACAATAAAGATACTTTGAAATGTTTGACATGGTCTTGTTTCCCTTTCTTGTTGTTGTGACCTTTCAAGCCGGGTCGTGACAATACAGTTTGTTTATGCTCACAACCAGGTGATGTTTAATTATTATTATTATATATAATGGTATCATTTTTTCTTTTCTACAAAAACAGTTAATCCATTATGTTACTGAAGAAAAAATGTATGTAATATGAAGAACTGGATGTAATGTTATCTAGCCTATATATATCTACAGTATATATATATGAGACTTGACATTAACTTAGAGTGGTTACTAAATCCTATTGATGTTGTTCTAGCAACTATCTATTCTGAGGTATTTCTTAAGCAATGAAAATATGTGAAGTGTCCAGATATTCAGGGTTAAGATCATGAAAGATGTTCATAATATATGATTAAAAAAAAGAGGCCTTTTCATAGAAATATGTTTTTAGGGTGGGATGAAGTGCAAGAAGATATTGCGATATTACATTTGTCAGATAAAAAAAAAAGAATCCACACAATCTACTACATGCCAGGTTGTTGTGGTTTGTTTCTTTTCTTTTTTTTAAAAAATTATTATTCCTATTCTGTTGAAAAGGTCTTATCCTGAGTAGTTATGTCAATAATTAAAGTCAAAAGCATAGCCATTTTTTTTTTTTTTTTTAATTTCCAAAAAATATTGTATCGTTTTCTGGAACTCATTATTGTATATCGTATATTATTGTGAACCCAGTGTATTGTTCCACCTCTACTTATTATATACTCAATGTAATATTTCAAATTGAAATTCCAAAATTTTAAATAACAGAATTAAAGTAGAATATATATATATATATATATATAAAATGAATAAAAGTTTTTAAAAAAGTATTGGCATTTTTTTTTATTTCCACTTTTGTTTATCTTTTTTGTTATTTTTCACGTTTATTTAGTTACTCGTTTATTTTTAATTCCGGCAGGTTTGGTCGTCCATAGTTTTCAAAGGGTGATAATGCAGATGTCCAGTGATGGATGTGACATAATATTGAATAATATTCTGATCATTTGGTTTAACACACACACGCACGCACGCGCGCGCACACACACACACACACACACACACACAAAATTGGGTCACACCAATGTGAAACCCGCGAATGATTCTACCATTATCTTTCCCAAGATCGATTGGGGCAGTTATGCAATACGTTTCAAAACCTATCGATTAATCGGGAAGTGTAGTCATGCGGTTCCACTTGATCAGTGAGAGCTCAGAGGAGGAAACTACGAGTCCCAGCGGCCCCCGCGGCGCATCACTGCACGCGCTCACACACACACAGATTCAGTGTAGTTCGCTTTCACTTGGAATCCGTTCAACATTCACTTCATAAAAAAACACTCCGGTGTCATGGCGGAATCTGAAGCCTGCCCTGCTTTCCAGCTCGGCAGACCCCGCTACGACCAGGTAGGAGCCGTTTATCCTCCGTTAAACAGCCGTGGATGACATGTTTGGGAGGCTTTTCTGCTGAAAACAGCGAATCCTCCTCCGCCCCGCTCCACAGCCTCACTGTGCGTGTGTGTGGACAAAGTTACCTTTGATTTGTCACACAGGAATCCTCAATCAACAATATCCACAGCAACTTCAGAATCAGATCTAATCTAAAACTTCAGGTGCGATCAGTGCACTTTTAATGCATTCATTTATCCGTGGGAATAAATGTTTTTTTTTTTTGCTGCAGATCTTCACATGTTTGTTGTTCAAAGATCATCATAATTAAATCTAATCTAGGAATGTCCTTTACATCCATTTCCCTCTAATTATTACAAACATTAGTTGGTAAATGAAGACTTGGACTAAATTATTATTGTTGGTTTTTTTTTTTTTCTTCTCATCTGTTTTTGACGTCATGTCATTTCTGTGAACTCCTTAATTACTGCACGGGCCATTATTGTTCATTACATGCTGGACACTTTTATCTTACTTCTTTATATGAATGTGATATTTTATTGTGTGGTGTCTGCATTGTGTAATATCATATTATCATCAGATGTGGCTCACTCCCATCAGTATAGTGTGAAATGATGACTGTATTTATAATGCTCGTTGAAGCCAAAGGTGAGACGTAGGGATGTTCCGATACAACATTTTCATTTTCGATTAGGGCTGAGCAATCAATATTGCGATTGCGATTTAATATGCGATTATTTTTTTAAGGGCCTCTCCACTGTTGAAACAATGTTGAAATGACGGGATGGCATGAAGTTGAGAAGACGTCTTTGGCGGGTGCAGAATGAAAGTTTTTACAATGTCTTTTTCGGACGTTGTTCGAAAAATATAGAAAATATTGCGTTTCACATATTGGGATGAATGAATAGTGACATTAGTGATTATGTTAATATTTATTTCACACAACGTGTGACATGTTAAGCTTTTATTCTTCCATACAAGTGTTAAATCTAAACATAAACAAATTGGTGGCTCTCTGTGGTTTGATGACAGTAAGACGTGTTCTTTTTACTTGGTCTATTATAACTTATAAGGAGTGGTTAGCGTTAGCACTTAGCTCCGTCTGTGTGTGTCGATGTGTTAGCTTAGCATAGTTAGCGTTGAGTTTCCAGTTCATAATCGTTGCTGCGGTTTCATCTCTGTCTCCGTGTTTGTGGAATTTTGGGTGGATCTGACGGAGAAACTTGAATCGGTTCCCTTTGTTGGATGGTTATCTGGTTTTAACCAAGTAGCGGTTCGCGTTGTATCGCAGCATAGTAGCTTCTGGTAGCCATGACGAACACCTCACACATGCACAGACGGCGGTGTGTGCGGGGGGGGCGGTGGCGGTGCACACCGTGCAGAGCTTCCGTAAACAACATTCCGCTCCAGATAATAATAAGTTGTTGACAACAAACGGGGCAGTTTTGGCCTGTGGAACACGTTTTTTTGGGGCATTCTTGGCTAAATTGAGGGACAAATGGCCCGTGGCCCTCGCTAATTTCCGACATGGGATTTTATCGTTTATATCGTGGGACGACATATTCTTACTGGTGAGAATGTTTTTGACGATAATATCATAAATGATAAAATATCGCGCATTCCTATTTCCTTACCTATTCAGCGCCGTCGAATAAAAATCTTTTCTTTCCACATCACTTTTCAAAGGTGCATTGTCAGTTAGTTGAAACGTTTACCAAATTAATTTTTTGAAACACTATGACAAAATACAGCATTAAAATACATTTTAATAACTGTTTTGCACTGTAAGAGCAAACAATACCATTCATTTTGGGGATATTGTAATGTTGCAATTCTGACGTTCTTGTTGTGTGTGCGTTCGTTAAGTTAACCTGACCCGACAACGTCCGAAAAACACGTCTTCTCAACGTTGTTTCAACGTTGACTTGCTCAATGGGAGCTCGACATTAATTATTTCACAGAGCATAAATGTTAACGAAGAACACCTGGATTATATACTTAGTGACAGATATTAATGTGATGTTCTCCCTCGTTTAAAGGCCATTACTCAGTTCTCCATCTCCAAATGAAAGATAATGTGACCTTCACATTCACTCAGATCGTACATGAACTGGTAAGGACTGTCACTTCACTTAAAGGTCTTATTCAAACCAGCAGCTCAGTAGAAATTCTCTGCCTGATGAGTAGCTATTAGCTTAGACCGTCTGCAAATGAGTCACAAAGCTTTTTGTCTCCTAAAATACTGAAAAGTAGAAATGACTGCATTAAAGAAAGAAGGCCATTCCCATTTGGACATTTTAATAAGAAGGACTAAAAATAACACATTTATTTGACCATGATTCTCTGATGAAGTTATTTTAGGATGTTTTTTTTTAAGTTAAATATCTAAAGAGGAACATTATACGCTAGTTTAGGACAACTACTTAAGTATTGAAAACAATTAACAGAATAATTCTGTCTGAGAACAATGTACAATGAATTAAAAAATGGAAAAGAAAGATAGTTTTCCTTTTATTTTGAAGAAACCTATTGCATTGACGATTTACAATTGTATGTAATATTTATATTTACTCGTTATATACATTGAAGAGAATTTGACTAATAATTATTTCCCATAGGATACAAATGTTTTGAGAACACTGGTGCAAAGCAGATAATTAGTGATATTTCTAATAATATTAATAATAATAATAATTATTATTATTATTATTATTTGTATACATAATGTAATTATACATTATGTATGTGAAATGAACAATGAGGTAGGTGTCTTCGTACTAGGGGTGTGAGAAAAAAAAAATAGATTTCACGATATATTGCGATTTTTTTTGGGTGCCGATTTTAAATAGATTTTTTTAAATTTAGAAAAATCGATTTTTTTAAAATGTATTTTAGTTATTTTAATTTATTTTTAATTTTTATATTTAGTCAATATTTCAGTGTGCTTTCAATGTGTTGCAATGGTTATGTGATGCACTTGACTTTATGATGTCAGTGTGTAAAACTGCATTTTCTTTTTTTCAGTGAAAATGTGCAAAAACTCTAATAATAAATAATAAAAAGGATGTTTTGAAGCCAAAAGTTTTGACTCAATTTGTCCTCTGAATGATCAGTATCTTCTGATGAACATATACAGCAACTTGATTTTTCATCTCTACGTTTAATTTTGATATTAACTGGATAGAATATTGTGATATATCGTGATATCGTATTGTGACCCAAGTATCGCAATACGTATCGTATTGCAACATCCTTGCCAATACTCACCCCTCCTTTGTACCATCTTTCTGACCGACTTATTGCGATAGTATTTGTTCATTAATTTACTATATTCCATGTAGTGTTTTTATTTTATTTTCATACTAATAGCCTACCATTATATAATCTAGCATTAAGGTTCCCATTAGCCTAGAATATGGCATTTTAGCTGCTTTCCTTTAAGCCACAGTTTATATATCCCATTTTTTTTTAAAAGGAAGTTTTTTCATCATCTCCCTCCATGAATCTGATATTTTTCCATTTGTAATCTGCTGTTCATGTTCCCCTGTTAAAGATACAGCAACGCTTTCAGTTCCTTATGCCAAAGCAGCAAGTAAAAAATGAGGCCGGTCCTTGAATCAGCATAAATCTTGCCTGGTTTGTGTGCGTTTTCTCTCTGCCGAGCGCCAGCTTTGCTAGCATTGTTGTGTGTGTAGTGTACTCTCTCGGGAGCTGAAACTCATGCATAATTAAAGGAGGCTTCTTACACAGATCCTCTCTCTTACAGCACTGCAGCACATATGGCCTTGTCAGAGTCAGAGATGGAGACATGTGATGCAAGAAAAGCAGGGATAGAAAACCCCTGAGCTGAGGTGAAGCACAAAGGTTCATCTGTAGCCTGGGAGAGGTTCGCTTCCAGTCATTACAATTAGGACCTGCTACTCGACGTAATTAAAATAGCGGCTCGTCAGTTCTACAGCCTCTCCGGTGCTTTTTTACCCCCCCTGCACTTCATAACTGATGAATGTCTCTGAGGGAGGCTGATTACAGCCCCGATGCTTCCTCCTGTTTGATTTTTTCCAAAGAGACTCTTGGCACTGAGTGTTGTTGGGCCTTTTCACATTCTTGGCACACATACAGTAGCGAGCAATTGGCATGCTGATGTAGACAGTGAGGGCGACAGAAAACAGGGGCTCCATCAGCCACTCCGAGCCTCAGAAAGGGAAAACGTGTCGCTAAATGTGAATTCATCAGTGAATTTAGACAAGTTTCAGTCTTGGTGAGAAGATTTTACTTGAGATTCTTTGTTTTCTATCACCAAATGTAAAACAGTTCAGGATTGTCTTAATTGTGTTTTTGATTGTGTATTTTTTTAATGACTTTGATACTAGTGTACTAGTAGGGTGTAACGATTCATCCAATAGATTGATAAATTGATTTATATTCATTAACTTGTTAGCATTAGCTCTGCAGAAAGCCCAATGATAACCATTATGTTAAAACGAAAAGTGTCAGGTTCAACCACTACTGCTCATTTAACCTGAACAGATCTTGGTTGCACTTCATTTTTGACATGAATATTGTATTATTTTGATGTTGAAAAAAAAAAAGCAAAATAGTCAGCTATATGTATTGTTATTTAAATTGTAGTGAGTAATGAAAACGAGAGCAGAAAAGGTAACATCCTAAACTGGAGCTTTGGTTGGACTTTATTCAAATAAAATGCAAATACATTTACCATTATATGTTGTTTACTTGTTTGTTTATGTCCATAGTTAATTTAAAGACGATTCCCTTACAAGAAACAACAGGAATCTATGAAACCTCACATGTACTGTCCAGTATCCAGGTATTTATTTCAGTCACACTGGTTGAATTATTATTTTAGCTAAAAAAGTTACTGAATCATTTCGGATCGAATCGTTCAAACTTAATTAATATTGTCCTTGAATTGAATCGGCAACCACAAATTGTAATTTGAATGGAATCGTTGTTGAAATTAATTGTTACACCCCTACTAGTAAAAGTATAAAGCACACAAACTCCAAGTGAGTACATGTGTTAGTCCTGTTTTACTAAATGACTGAAGCAAAGTTTGGTATTTTGCAGATTTTTGAAATTAAAACTAATTGGTCAGTTAGCCTTCTTTTTGCTTGTGGTCTCTAGTGTTCTATAGGGGAGTTTACATGTTCTCTTTGATTATGTACTAACTCTTGGACTTTCCTGGTCTTTACAGGTTTTTACTGTTCTGCCGACATGCGTGTTAGGAAGCCAGTAGGGATGTAACGATTAATCGTAAGGCAGTTAAAAATTGATTCATAGGTTCATATCGATACTCTGATAAGTGAATCGCAGTACTTTTTTTAAACAGCAGAGGGCGCTACCTATTTATCTATTTATCCTTCTCTTGTCCAGAAGCGTAGGCGGCGGGCGGAATCTCCTACTACTCTCTTTCTGGCCGCCTACTACTCTTAAACATGTTTATAAATGATTCCTTACCCCTTTAGCGCTGAAAGAATATCTGTAATATTACGTGAATATCTGTAAAAGTCGGGTTTTTCTATTAGCTCTGTCTGCTAGCGCGTAGCATCTCTTCTTCACTGCAAGAATATCTGCATGCCAACCGACCACTGGGTTACCAGCGCCCTCTGCTGGTCCAAACAAATATCTGATGTAAATACAGTACAATGACTTAATTTTTTTCAGTCCAATTGTTAAGGCACAAAATACATTTTCAGTTACACTGTTAAAAAGAAAAATAACTATTATGCAGTTTTGCATTGTTTACTGTACAACCAGAATTTAAATTAATAGGCTTCTTCTTCATTTGTATTATTCCTTTATTCATTTCAGACAAGATTTATTTTTAGTTAAATTGCATTATTTTGAATAGTTTATCAAGGAATTCTTTTGACAATGAAAAATAAAAGGAAAATAATACAGTATTTTCTCCGAAAAAAATAAAGGAATATTTTTCAGTCAAATCGTATCGGGAGTTGAGTGAATCGTTAAATCAATAGAAGCCAGTGATTGACTATAAAGGGTCATTAGAAATATAGAATAGAAATAGGAAATGAAACAGACCACAGGTACTGGGATTAGGTTTGTGTTAGTAAGTGTGGGTGTTTGGTGTCTGGTGTTGGTCTCTAGTGATTCTGTAGATCATTTTTGAGTCATTCCTTGTCATTTCAACAAATTGTCAGGACATCCCACGCACTTCAGTCTCAAAAAATTCCAACATTTTTACCAATCTTTCCTTGATTATTAAATAGGCACACTGTAAATGTATAGTTTGATCGGCTAAATGCCTTTTGAGATATGGACAGATTTTCGTGCATCCTTATTTTTCTTCCATTTTCAGCTTCCGATATCTCAGGAACTACAACACATAGGAAACTGAAATTTGGTATAGTAATGCAGCACCATCCGATCAAACTAAAAAAAATACTGTGTGTCTATTGAATAATCACAGAACAATTGATTAAAAAAAAAAAATCTGAATTTTTTTTAGACTGAAGTACGTCGACCATTTGTGAAATGACCCTGTGTCAGTTCATCACAGCACAAGGATTGGGATTTTTCTTTTCTTGATTTTATTTTTAACAAGAGTAGGCATAACACATTGTGTCCCTAAGTTTAAATCTGTGTCACATTTACTGTATATTTTTAGTGAAAAAAATTCATTTCTTTCCTCACCTTTAGCTATTCAGCTAAAGTCCTACTTTATCCTATGAATACTTTATATTCATAGGTGCTGGTGCTACTTTGCTCCTGAGATATAGATCTGTTACTTTTCACAATAACCCGTGCAATGTGCATCCAAATACATTTGTGACGATGATACATTTACTCTGAGGACGGACTATACTGTACTGTTGTTATTACACATGTATTCTCTTCAAACATGAACCTATCTTTGTTCCTCAGGGCTCCTTTCTTGGCCGACTACGACACTTTGTAGACATCATTGATCCCAGCACTCTGTTTGTGTCAGAGGTAAAACCTGCCTTGAACATAATTCTCATGCAAAGTTGTTATTCATAAAATAAAAAAATTAAAAAAAAACATTCATAGGGTTTTATATTGTCTAATTAAAACCAATAGGGCTTTATATGTTCTCTTCCTGCCAACGGTTGAAATAAAGGACAAAACCTACAACATTACAGATGTGAAACAGCATGGTTTCCCTAAGAGTTGAAATATGAGATTTGCTAATTGTATTTTGACCAACAATATGCTTTTTAAGATAAAGGATATTAATAATCTGAAATAGATTTTTGTGGGGGTTTCTTCAGCTCCGAAATTGTTAGTATCCACAATGTAAAGAAGTATTTGTGCAGAGACTGGATTGTAGTTGAATGCTTGCTCTTCTTCTTTTTGAACAAACTGAATTATTTAGGTGGCATGAATGAATAAAAAACCCATCCTGTATTCCTGAAATGAAATTGTTTTGTTTTTTTCTCTTTTGGTAGAAACGGTTAAAAGAATCCATCAAACTTCTTGATGACTACAAACACAACTCGCTAACACCGGGAGTGACTGATTGTCAAGTGAGTTTTTACTGATGACTGACAGTTTCATCATATGTTCCAATGAGATGTTGCTATCGTACAGACACTTGGTTATAATAACTAGTCAATTAATGAATAGTCAGTGTACAGATTTGAAAGTAGCATATTTTACTGCAAAAAGCCTCAAATTAGAGGGTGTATTCACCTTAAAGTCCATGTAAAGCAGAAATAAATTCATGTTTTGAGTTTGTCACACCACAGAAACATGTGTCATTGACCACTGAGCCAAATTTGAAAAATGAAAAAAATCGCTAAGTATATAAAATTTGGTCTCAAAATCATGGAAAAACAAGCACTTCTCTCTGCTCTGAAACGATGGGGGCGTGTCAGTTAGAGGCGCTGGAACCACGCCCACGCACAGGAACGGCGCGGCCTCCTTACTGTGTCTATGGGAGAGTGGCTCCAGCGTTGGTAGTGCTTCTAAAAGAGATATGGGTCTAGGTCTGCTCCGACTGAGTCCGAATACGTGCATCCCTAGGGGCCAAATTGCGCACGCTGGAGGTTGCGGAAGTTTGGTGTGCTTCAGCAACAGGGTCAGGTTTATGCTAATGATGGCTCTGTTACATAGCGTGGCCCTGATTTCTGACCCACCCATTAAATCCTGAAAACAGAAATTTGAAGCAGTTTTTTAAGCATAGCTCCACAATGAAATTATAAATGGTTGAATGGCTTTGTACATGTTTTAAGGAACACATTGATGACCTATTTAATGTGTTTAGAAGAAAATCTCAGAATTTGCTTTACACGGACTTTAAAGTTCTTTTTTTTTTGTAGATTTCAACTCAGTTATAGATATTCTTATTAGATTTTAGAGAATAATAACTAGGGGTGGGACGATACACTGAGTTCACAATATGATACGATAGACGATAATGGGCTCACGATAATGATACAATGCATTATTTTGGCAAAGGAGAAAAAGACCAAAAAAATAGCAGTTGAAAAAATAACCTCTTCAACTTTACAGGCAATAGGAATACAAAAAATAAAAACAGTACCACTGGCACCCTCAGATTTACATGTTGTCATGTTTAAATATCGCAATATCTTGTCATTAAATAAATCATCCCATCTTTAAGGTTAAGGTTGAGTTTTTACCTCAAATGACCATTGAGAGCACACCTCAGCTCAAAATCTCCCATTAAAATAAAGTATGAGCACTTCATGTTTTTTCATAATGTATTACAAAAACAAAAAAAACAATTACATTGGCTAAGAGCAGTAAATAGCATGTATAGTCATAACATATTTATGCTATAAATCGAGACATGGGAAAACCTAATTCAGCAAACATGTTTTCATCTTTATACACATACACTGTTGTGTTTACAGTTACATAATCAAAAGGTGTCATTTAGGTTCACTTAGTGCAGTGGTTCTTTTTTGGGTGTTCCTCACTTTGAACAAAGGTGAAATTTCATGCCCCACCTGTGCCCATTGCCCCCCAAATAATAATCTTGACAAATAACACATTTTCAAATTTATTGAACTAACGAAACAAGAAACGTCATATTTCATAATGAATCAAAAATCAAAAACTAAATTAAGCCAATCACCTGCATGAAAAACATATGTAAAAGTGCAGTAGTTAAAAATACAGGAAAAAAAAGAAACATTATTTGCAATCTGTGACAAAAAGCTTAAGAAAACCAAAAAGGAAATTCAGCGCACATATGAAAGTAATGTTTCATAAAGCAAGTTACATATTTCATGAATAAATTAAAACTCCAAAACAAAATAAACTAATCACCTGCATGGAAACCAAATTTAAAAGTATAGTTGATGACTAATAGTTGAAATAAAGCAACATTGTTTGCAATCTGTGGCAAAAAGCTTAAGAAAACCAAAAACGAAATACATTTTTTTTAGTCATTTTAAATCATCATTTTTGCACTTTATTTCCACGTTACATTTTGTTCCTGGTCACATATTAATGCAGTAGTAATAATTTATTGCTCTTTTAACTTCTGCTACATTTTTAGGCTTCTCGTTACTACTTTCTTTGTGTGTAGGCTTTTTGTTAGGTGTAATTGATCTCAGAAAGGCATTTGGGATGAAAAGTATATCGTGCCCCACCTGTCATACCTCTATTCCACATCAGGGAGTGATCTGAAAATTTGGAAAACATACTTCAAGACAAAACTGGGAAAACAGCATTTATCTCCCAGTTTGATCAGAATTCATAGTTTGTAAGTCTTTGCAGTGTGGGTGGTTAAATGACCTCACAGCCATCAGGAATATCAGCCCATCACAGATACTTTTAGGATCATATTCAGTTTCATTTAGTAAAGGATTAGATATTTATAAAACTCTTTATTTTGCAGCTATGGGAAGCCCAGAAGATCAAACAGGTAAGTCATGCGCCGTGTGGCCCCTGAGCTAATCTCACGTCACACTCTCACGTCGTGGGGTTAGTGGCAGCATGAGAAAGAAAGCTTCCTCATGCTTTCTGCACGCAGGCCATCATTCATCCAGACACAGGAGAGAAGATCTTCATGCCATTTCGAATGTCAGGTATGACCTCAGATGAAGATCCTTCCTCAACCTGGCCAAGTCGGTCCATTTCTGTCATCCTATGTTTTTTCTTTCTTTTCCACTAAAAATCATTGTTTTCATTGTGCAGGTTATGTACCATTCGGAACTCCAATTGTAAGTCCCATATGTCTCAGCTTTGTGTTTGAACACGTCATGTTTGGGAACAGATGAAATGAGAGTTTGAACTTATTTTTGATCAAAAAATAAGCTTCTATTCCCTGGTTTCATCTAGGTCATTGGCCTCCTTCTCCCAAATCAGACTGTGGTGTCTACCATTATATGGCAGGTACTGTAATAAAACATGCAGATTATCTGTCATTGCATTAACATTCTTTTTAGAACAACTTGTGAGTTTCTCTCATACTGTGTTTTTGCTTTGCAGCCTGAAAGTCGACATAAATGAAATTGCTTCATCTTTTTTTTGACTTTCTACTGTTGTGCAAATATGGATACCTGCCTTTACACTGACAATATTTTTTAGAAACGATTTGTGACATCAATGACACCCAATTCCTAATCAATTAACGCTGCTGAGCCACATAAGTCACTTTAAAAAATTTTTTTTTACCTGTACAGCATCCAAAAGTTGTTTTCTTAATTCCTCTGATAGGATTTGCCCATCAATAACAATCAATTTATTCGGTCTAATTTTATGCGGCCCCCAAAGTAAACGTGCAGCAAGACAGAAAAATATACAAAACAAAAGCAAGAATACATTAAAAAAATACTAAGAATTACAACATTGCAGGAAAATACAATAAAAGACAAGAAAAACACAGAAAATATTCAAAAAAACACACAAAACCATAACAGTAATACACAAATTTACTCCAAATGACACAAAATGACTCAAAAAGATATACAAATTTACAGAAAACACAAAGTAAAAGTACACAAAAAGACAAGAAAAACACAAAAAATACCTCTGCAAACCCACGGTACGAACAAATATGCAAAACAGCATCATAAATAAACAAAAAATGCTCCAAAAAAACATACATTTTACAGGTAAAATACACGAAAGTACAACAGAAATGTACTAACAAACCCACGGTACTAACAAATAAGCAAAACAGCATTATAAATAAACAAAAAATGCTCCAAAAAACATACATTTTACAGGTAAAATACACGAAAGTACAACAGAAATGTACTAACAAACCCACGGTACTAACAAATAAGCAAAACAGCATTATAAATAAACAAAAAATGCTCCAAAAAACATACATTTTACAGGTAAAATACACGAAAGTACAACAGAAATGTACAAAATGCCTTGTAACAAACAAGACAACAACAAACATACACAGAATGACAGGAAAACACACAAAACTACTATGAAAGCTCTTTGTTCGTTCCTGTGTTACTGCTCAGATTGGTCATGATTATAAATACTGACATTTTTGTGGCCCCCGCTGTGATAGAAATTGCCCACCTCTGCTATAGATTATATATATATGTATATGTATATATATATGTATATGTGTGTGTGTGTATATATATATATATATATATATACTGTATATTATGGAGTATATAGAATATACTATGTCCAGTGGGCAATTCGCTTTACCCCACAACATTCAAGGGTTTGCCACGCACTGGTTTGAAGTACTTGTAATTCATTCCATGAAGCTGTTCCTGAATGCGTTAGAAGCCCAAACAAAGTCTAAGTTCTGTAGTTAAAGTCATCAGTCATTGACCTTTTTGTAGTTATAGAATAATTTGCATGGCTAGCAATCTGGTGTCACGGTCCTATGCTTTGAAGCAGCATTTTATTTTTCTGGCAGTATTGTCATAGAATCATTTCATCTGTTTTCTTTTATTTTCCCCAGTGGCTGAACCAGAGTCACAATGCCTGCGTGAACTATGCCAATCGAAATGCAACAAAGGTATAATATTATCAATAATCATAAATAAAGAAAAAACTATGAAAATCTATTTCATTCAGCGTCCAAGCCTCGAAGAGATCCTTGTGTTTAATGTGCTTATATTTAAATTTTTTTAGTCCTGAAGTATCATTTCAGGGCATTCAATCATCTTGAAACCAAATGTAAAGGATTCCCTTGGTGGGTTACTGCTGACAGTCTGACAGTAGTGAAGTAAAGCTTTGTGTTTTTCTAATGTGTGTCTTCAGCCGACACCAACATCCAAGTTTCTTCAGGGTTACGTGGGAGCTGTGACAAGTGCCGTCTCCATTGCAGTGAGTGTGTTTGACACCAGTGGGACTGCTGCTGCTAACACTGTTACAATTATGGACTGGATTTAATACTGCACTTTCGTTTGATCTGCCAAACGCAAGTTTTAAAAAAACAACTTTTATAACAGTTCTGCAACCCTGCAATACCCAAAGATAGACATTAGTCATACATTTATTTTGTTCCAAGTTTGCAGCAGGATTTGTTTGTGTTTTTTTTTACAGGTGGGACTAAATGTACTGATTAAAAAAGCCAACAAACTGAAGCCCACAACCAGGATGATAATACAGAGATTGGTTCCTTTTCCAGCTGTGGGTGAGTAATAAAACCACCCTGAGTTGTTAAATAGGTTGAGCAGGCTTTTTAACTAAGGGGTCGGGACCCCATGTACGGTCACCTCAAAATTAAATGGGGTCACCTGAAATTTCTAATAATAGTACAATTTTTAAACTTGTGTATATATATATATATATATATATACACACATAATTGTATTTATCTTACTATTTTTGCACAATTAAAAGAAACAATAGATATATACAGTGCAGGAAGAGAGAGAAAGATCAAAGAGCTTAAATAATAATAATTATTTTTCAAATTAAAAAACCACACAATCTCAAACAACTGTATTCTATACGTTCACTTTCTCAAATATAAATCTGGTTCAAATAAAATGCAGGATAAAAATATCTGAGCTGGCGCATACTGTCATACTAATTTTAGAGAAAGAAAGTCTCTGGGGTTGCCAGAAATTTGCGATATAAAAATGGGGTCACGATCCACAAAAGGTTGATAACCACTGAGGTAGAGCGTTATGTGGCAAGGTTAGGTTTTGAATTCTTTTGGTTTCTTTTTAAACATTTGAACTAAAAAAAAACATGCAGTTTTGTTTGCCTGTGTGCGCCTGTGAAATCTCATCATCTCACTTCTCTCCCCAGCAAGTGCAAACATCTGTAATGTGGGCCTGATGAGACACGTGGAGTTGTCTGAAGGCATCGATGTGATGGACAACAATGGGAATGTGGTGGGATCCTCCAAAATTGCTGCAAAACATGTAAGAGCTCTGCAATCGTTGCCCGAGACATATCACGACTGCGATAAATACTTTATGAGGCTGAACGTGAGTTGCAAACGTGATGGTGGCTGATGATGGAGCATGTTTTTCATGCTCTATGGCTGTCACTCATCTGGCTTCATGAACAGGAGCGTTAAACCGTTATTAATGTATTTGAAATGAAGCGTGTGCACAATGATCTGCTCTTCATCCACAGGCCATCATGGAGACGGCTTTCACACGTGTGGTCCTCCCCATGCCCATCTTTGTCCTGCCCCCCATCATTATGTCTTACCTCGAGAGGTTGGTACAGACTTTATTTTTTTAATAACTTTTTATTTAGATTTATTTTTAATTTTTTTTCTAACAGGGATTTTTGTTACTGCTTTGTGAAAAATAAAAATAAATAATTGTAGTATTTTTGCCTTATAACTTCACATTTTAAAATGAAAATAGAGAAACTAGAAATGTTTTGGTCCCCCCTCCAAAGAAGGAAATAATTTACTGAAATTGAAAGACTTTGATCTAAAGCAGAAATGGAGAACTGGTGGCCAAAAAAACATATAAGGGAAATAAATTTGCAAAAGGACAACACAATTAAAGAAAAATACACAAAAGTTATAAAGATTCACAATAATACATAAGAGGAAACAATAATACATGAGGACAAAAACAGATCAAAACGTAAGTAAGTAATCTTTATTTATAGAAAGTGCTTTTCACAGGTAAAAACCACAAAAGTGCTTTACAAAAATTTCAGTATCATCCCGTCTAAAGAGAACATGGAAGAACAGTAACAAATAACATGGGAGAACAAAAATGCACAGACAAAAGACAGGAAAATATACAACAATACAGTATACTGACCTTCTGATCAGACAATTACATTTTTATGGCCCCTACTATGATTAAAGTTCCTCATGTCTGATATAGAGTTGTACTGAAGCAATGTAGCACTATAAACTTTGAATAATAATAATAATAATAATAATAATGATGATAAACAAAGAACATTTAGATTACATTATGCAGGAAATTTAAATGTATCAGAATGTTGCAGAAATATTTGAAGTATGTTGCATTAGACATAAATCTATATCAGCAAATGAACCACCCACAAAAAGCACTGCCCACTCTCTGTCCACATTCCCATTCAGCTAATATTTAAAAAAAATATTGCAATCATATCTCGATCCAATCCAACTTGATGGATGGAAATGTCTAAAAAAGACAAAAACGATGCAGTTTTGCTGTGCTTCATCAGAAATGCTGCTCAAAGACCTGTTTGCACGAGTCTGGTCTAAAAATAAACTGTCAACGAGTCACAGTGAACATATGTTGTGTCCAAAAGTGTTTTCTATGTGTTCAGAAAAGAAGAATTAATACAGTAAATAATGATAAAACCATTACCTTTTTTGTTTTTGCTAAATTTCTAACAGAAAATAAAGGAATATCAGATTTGTTTTGAGCAGAAAATACATTCTGAGTTAGTGTGTGAAGAAAAATAGCAAACTCTTCCAAATCTCTGCATGCTGCACAGATCCAAAAATAACTCGTGGCTTTGCAGCAGCCATCAGGGATCGATCGGCACAAGCTCACTCACTCACTCACGTTTTCTTTTCATCCTGCCTGTATCTGTGCTCCTGCAGGCTGCACTTCCTGCAGAAGCACCGTAGATTGTTACTGCCCATCCACAGCATGGTGTGTCTGGTTACATTCGCCCTGTCACTGCCCGTGGCCATCAGCCTGTTCCCACAGATGTCTCAGGTACTGTATATATATATATAAGAGCCAACCAGGCCAGAAGGCTTATACACAGCAGCTGTGAACATATCCATATTACACACACATCACTACAGCCCTGACCTACACTGTGTGTGTATCCCAGATGTCTCTCCTAACATCTGAAGGCATAAATAACTGTTTCCTTCAAAGCTGAAGACAAAGCGCAACCTACACCTTGTGTTTTCTTTTTGGGTTTCGATCGCAGATCGAGGTGTCTCGCCTTGAGCCGGAAATCGCCTTGGCGTCAGATTGCAAGGTGGTGACCTACAACAAAGGTTTATGATGGAGACGACAAGGAAGAAACAAAGGATGGGAATGTGGCTGTATTGTGCACGTGTTGTCTAAAAGAGCTCCTTCTGTTGGCAGCTTAGGGAACTACTGCACCATCACCTACGACTGAGGCTGCAGATTTAATGCTTCAAATATTTTCTACTGATTTACAAATCCTTTATGAGGTCTTAGTATCCTGAAAGTTTTAATAATATTATATAAAGAAATGTCTATATAAAAACCTTTTTGTAGTAATACATTTTAATATATAAAACAGTACATGAATGCTGCATCTACTGTACTTTTTTTTTTTTTTAAACTTTGTTAACACTCACATAGGGAGTTCAATACTATATGTAAGTTGATTTGCATTGTACGTAAGCGTATTGCATTCACTTGAAAAAAAATAGTTTTTTTCTGAATTAATTTTTTTGGTTTGTTTTTTGGCTTTTTTTTTTTTTTTCAGACTAATTTTCTCCGTCTGTTTTTCAGACAATTTTTTTTTCCTGTTTTTTAAAATAATTGTTTTCTGTTATTAGTATCCTGATAGTTTTAATAATATTATATATAAAAAAAATCCCTATATTTAAAAAAACCTTTTTGTAGTAATACATTATAATAAATAAAACAAGTACACGAATACTGCATCTACTGTACATCTTTTTAAAATTTTACTATATTAACGCTCACATAGGGAGTTCAATACTATATCTAAGTTGATTTGCATTGTACGTAAGCATATTGCTTTCACTTGAAAAAAAATTAGCTGTTTTTTTTTTTAATGAATGTTTTTGGTTTGTTTTTTGGGCTATTTTTTTAATTTTTTTTTCTGACTAATTTTCTCCTTCTGTTTTTCAGTCAAATTTTTTTTCCAGTTTTTAGAGTAACTTTTTTCTGTTATTCTGGCTAATTCTTTCTGTTTTTTGTGCAAATTTTAACAACTCCAAAATTACTCCAAAAAAAGAAGAAAAAAGACATGGAAAAAAATAAATTATTCAGAAATGCTTTTTTTTTATTTGAATGCAATGCAGTTCTGTAACATTGTGAGTTGTTCGGTGTAGAAAGTTTTTTTTTTTCTTTTTTACCTTTTAATGTGACTGTGAATCATACGTGTAGTTTGTTACACATTAGGCAGAGCAATAATCACATTGTGCCAAGTGTTTTCTGACTAAAGTTCACATTTTTACAAGATTCTTATCATCTCATGAAGATATGGACATAAAGCAAAGCCAGTATCATATCATATGTTAGTGTAACAGTGATTTCAGCTCCAGCCTGTTGATTTAATGTGAAGACGAAAAGGAATGAATGCGTCATTTTTAGTGTAAATATAGAATATCTCAGCTCTAACTAATTTTATTCTACTACTGACTTGTTGAAATATTGCTGTACATTATTTTAAATGTATTAAAACCTGCTATGCTTTTATTTTTTTGTAAATCCTTTTATGTTTTAACAAATGTTTTGTAATGTTTTTGGAAAACATTTCTGTGTTTTTCTAATCAATGTGAACCGATGTCGATATTTACAGTAAACGCTATAACTACTACATTTTTCCTTTGTGGTTGTTCTTTTTGACATCAACGCTTCGTGTTTTATTCAGGAGATTCCCTCTGCTGGCCTCTTCTCACAAAATACAAGTAAATAAAGTAATAGTATAATGATGATTTTTATCTAATTTAACCTTCAAGACTTATTTCAAGAAAAAAAAAAAAGTTCCTTATCTTTTCAAACTAAACTAAAATTAAGCATTTTTCTAAAAACTGAATTTAAAAATACAAAGTAAAAACTAAATAACTACTATAAACCTGGATAGGTGGCATGGTGACCATGTGTTTTTACAGCCTTTGTTTGCATTAATTTGATCAAATGTTGAGTCCCTAAATGATCTGTTTTTCATTATAAATTTTTTAATTTTTAAATGTAGAACCTGATACACATGTTTAATCATTATCAAATACTTTGGAACCACTGAGTGTAGTTTCATGGAGCCCTGACAGAACAGAGGAGTTTGACTGATTGCCTGCCAAATCGATACCGGTCCTTGATAGGCTGTAAGGATATATATTGAATTTATTAACAAATGACAATCGCACTTTATCACAACATATTCCAGACTGGTCAAAACAAGACAAAAACATGCACAAATAAAAAGTAAAACCAAATAATTCAGAGGTTAGTCAAAAGATGATGATGTTGTGGTGATGGTTCAACAAAGCACCTCGAGGAAGAAAAAAGAAAAGAGCACAATGTATTTGGTTAGCTTGCATAAAGTAAAGTAAAGAAATGTGCATGCTACACAAACACTAAACATTTGAGATATGTATGGAATAATTAATGAACATTAATTTCCAGTAACATCTTTATTGCTTCATGTTAACATTTTATTTAATGTAACATTTAGGCTATAGCAGAACATTTATGGATGTAACAGTTTTACCATTTGACAACAAACACTGTTATTCATTCTGGGAAAAAACTTATTGTGTGGCTATAAATGTACAGTATGTACACAGCCATTGGCAACAAGACTTATCACATACTGTGTAAGCAAAGCTGGACTACTACTTAATATAAAGCTGTTAAAATTAGTGTAAAGTAAGAATAAATATGAGCTCTAAGTTTGTTATAACACAGAAGTTTGTTGTTAACCACACTGTCAAATTTGAATAATTAATATATACATATAAACAAACTTTATGAATATAAATGGCTGAATTCACTTTACACAGACTTAAATGTGCAGTTAACTTTTCTGGTGCTGGGTGGATGACTGGGAGTTTGGGATAAAGTCCCAGTCAAAATCAAATCAAAAATGATTCTTCCTTTCTCCTCTCCTAACACATTTCCTTAACCCCGTGACGTCATCCACGGGGTTATGGAAAAGTGGAGATAAAAAAAAAATAGGAAATGAGATAGGAGGGACATTTCCTCCTGCTGCAGTTCACCCTCCCTCCTCCAGGCGTCACTGCGGCTCATTGTGTTAATCGCTCAGTGTGGGGGTCAAAGGTCAAAGGTTCTTTCCAACATGGCGGCTCCCGTCGATGACATGTTTTCTCTCTGTGTGGAACCCAGCAAAGCCACAGGCGGCGTGGAAGTCAGATTTATAGATAACACCAAGGTAAGGTGTAGGATAAAACATAATTTAGGAAACAAATGTGGTTGAAAGACGTGTTGAAAGCTCGTCGCTGCTGTTTGAATCGCGAATGTTTGTGCTGCGATAAGGTGTTGTGGTTTAACTGGTTTACAATCTAACGCATGGACCACAGCAAACAAACGTGCTTTTCATATAAGTCATCAATGACCGATACGAGCTTTTGTTTCCCCATTAAAAGCATTTAATTTAATTACCTCCAACTAGACGGAAGTTAGTCAGCACTTCTAACAGTTACCAGTTTATCTGTGACACCTTTTTATTTGTGGATTTACTGAATTTAACCCCAAAATCTGGAATGACTGGGGTGCTTATCAATACAACATAATAAAACGTCTATGGAAGGTATAAACCTGATTTTTGTACAAAGTTACACTCTGAATCAAAATCTAGTAAAGACCACATTTTTAAAAAGCAAATCAAAAAAAAAAAAAAAAAAAGAATATTAAGAACATTAAAAGTGAGAAATTAGTTTGTTGGTGTTGGCATTTATTTTATTTTGAGTGTGAACTAATGCAATTAATGATAAGTCGGTCCAATATTTGCCAGAAAACGAATATCGGATTTTATCAGACTGCATCTAAAATCTCCAATAAATATTATAATATATTTATTCAATTATAGAATACTGCAGATGTTATGTTGAAGGTTAAAATTTATGTAACCAATTGGTTAATAATAAATAGGTCAGTTTTTCCTCATACCTACTGTTACTGACTATTGTTCTGTTTTTACTCTAATGTTCCACACCACAAAATAAGTAATAAAACTATGTATGATTCGTGCTGATATCGATATTGACCAACACTCAAGGCAGCAATATCGGTATCGTATCGGTAGTGAAAAAGTTGTATTGGGACATCCCTATTTATTAATTTATCAATCAATAAAAAATGTTAATTAAGTGATGAATGTAGTAATTGTAATGTTGTTCCTCTGGTGTTAAAGAGACACTTTACACACACTCTTTTACAGCATTCAAAGAAGCTAACTATCTTTGCTCATGTTATTGAAATAAATTAATGCATAAAATATTGAGTTCTT
The DNA here is from genome assembly GCF_900634775.1 of Gouania willdenowi. NCBI lineage: Eukaryota > Metazoa > Chordata > Actinopteri > Blenniiformes > Gobiesocidae > Gouania > Gouania willdenowi. The sequence continues at coordinate 32,630,208 of NC_041053.1, read as the reverse complement.
TTGCTGACTGTGCATGTCATTTATTTTTCAGGGTAAAGGTCTTTTTGCCAAGAAGAGCATCAGAAAAGGAGAAACCATTTTCATAGAGAGGCCTCTGGTCTGCGCACAGTTCCTGTGGAATGCTCAATATAAATATAAAGGTAATATGCCTGATTTATTGAGAGTTATGTAATCTGATTTTAAACGGATGGTCCATACATAATTTTAAATCAATGTCATTTATTTGTTTGATGATGTGTAACCTACAGCAGGGGTTCTCAACTGGTCTCTTCCTGGGACCCACATTTTCCAACGGTCATTAAATTGTAACCCACTTTTTTTTTTAGATTTCAACCAACCAATGTAGTTTTTCAAAAACAGCTGTTAAAAACACATCTAGAATCTTTTTTAAAACATCAATCTTTATATTTTCCTGTGCAACATGCATTTCACAGCATGCCTGTCAAAAGAAAATTTTCTTTCAAAATAAAAGACAAGTCCAACAAGAGATACATTAAGTATTTATTTATTTTTCACCAGTTGTCTGCGACCCACCCACTACAGGTCCGCGACCCACTTTTGGGTCCCGACCCACCAGTTGAGAATCACTGACCTAGAGGACCTTTTTTGCTGAAGGGGTGCCATGGCTCATAAAGGGGGTGAATAGCCCTGCAGAAGGAGATACACTGACTTGTTTAATAAAAACAAAACATTTGTTGGAGTTAAGTGGATGCATTGTTTGTTTGTTTTCTAATGATACAGAGAATAATTATAGCATGGCTACAAATTTCACATCATTGTTGTCAATAATGCAGCGCTTGATAAGAAAAAATGTTTGTTCATTTACAATATATCAGGTGTACTAGTCACAGAATTATAGGTTATAACTGAGATTGTATCATCACTGACTATGAGCATTTTCATACTGGACAAAAGAAGGAAATTAAGTAAACCAAATAGCGGGTAGTGAGGTTACAGCTTTGTTGTGTGTTTGGGTGCCAGAATAGGAGGAATAACGTTAGTGGATGTAAATTAAAGTCCTATAGGATTCCAGCGGCCACTGGTGCGCAGAAAAAACAAAGCCAAATTGTGGTTTTGCCTCCACACTAAGCCCCGCCCAACAAAATAGGTCACAATGTTTACAAACAATCAGCGTCTATAGAAATACAGTTGAGTTTGTGTTTTAAATTTAAAGAATTTATTTTTAATCAGAATAATTTTTTTTCAGCAGTTACTAGACATTACAGGTGACCCCATTTAAGTGTTTTTCGTCTTGCTTTTTTTTTTCTTTCACACAATTTCAAACACATGAATCATTTGTGAATAAATTAAAAGTAAACAGGCTGCTGTTGTGTAAAAGGTGATATAGAGTAAACCTTAGCTGGTTGTAAATGAGTTTTTCTCAGAGGTAAAAACCATGATCACGGCTGTGAAAAGGTATTGAAATTCCCTTGAAATAATACGAGACTTTTGTCCTGCTCTGTTCTTCTGCTCAAAGCCTGTGATTTCTGCCTCCGGGCTCTGGAAACTGCAGAGGAGAACGCACAGAGACTCAGTGGAATCCCTGGACTGAGTCTTCCTCATCCTGAGCTTTGTCCTGTTCGACCAGAGCTGCACCAAACCTGTCCACAATGCCAGGTCGGTCCACCTTAACCCAAACTCTGAATCACTTCAAATTATCACTCATCAGATGTTATGTTACTTTATGAGTACATTGGTCTAGGGGTGTGTAGGGCTAGGTGATTTAGCCTAAAAATGCACTTAAAAATGACTGCAGACATCAGATATATTGTCAAAAGTGCAACTTTATTACTGTGATTGTCTTCAAGGGTTAAATGTATAGAACAATCCCAAAATAAAAAGTAAAGGAGGTTCTGTTCTAAAAAGTAAATAAGGTTCTGTCATTCAACATTTGCTTTAACCCAGGTTTAAGCAAAAGTGTAACAGTAACTTCACAGTAGCTTACATTTTCTGATTAAGAAATCAGATAACTACATATCTGATAACATATAACATTACAATTAAAAAAAAGAAAAAAACCTCAATCCTTAGCATCTTAGCATAGTGTGAATAAAAAAAATCAAACGTGCCTGTGTCACACATATAGCCTACTCAAAGGGTAAACAAATATAAACAAAGAGGGGGCTGGCTCACATCATAACCCACAAGGACGGAACGTGAAAAAGTCCGAAAAAAGTGTAGTAGGGAAAAAGAAAAAAAACAGAATTTGCAAAATAAAATTTTTTTTTTATCTACAAATTTGATAAATCGATGAATTTGATTTTTTTTTTGTGCATTGCCATGAATCTGATGATACCATGCAATTCACAATTTGCATGTCACGATACGATATAACCTGATACTAAGTAATATCGTATACATCCCGATATGTGGTTATATCAATAATTACAACTTTTACATTTACAAGTCCAAAAGTGGTATGAAATGCAATTTCTTTATTTCTTTTTTTAAACTTGCGAGAACAAGTAAATGGTAACTAACTGTAATTCATGTAGCATTATCAAAAAACAAGTGCTATGTTTATCAAACTGTCAAATTACATTTTTCAAAATGCTTTTACAACAGATTCTGATTCTGTTATGTTCTTAAATTCTTTTTTATTTATTTTTTTTAAAGTAAAAAAAGTAAAAGTGCCCAGTATGTTTTATGAAAATAAAGTGCAATCAACTTCCAAGGTAAAATGCCGCGAGGAAGGACGTTGTTTACAAGGTCTGACACCTAGTGACCGGGAGTTAATGAGCAATTAAATGGGTTTTTCGTTTAAAACCTTTTTTTAAAAAATCAATTTAGACATTTTTTGGATCGATGCGATAATCGCGTGGTGAAATATCGTGATGTATCGCCGAAGCGATTTTTCAATACACCCTTGTGTTATTATTTTCACCTGTCAGTGGTTGTAATAAAATGGCCAGTCATGTATGATATTTTCATGTAGTTGTTTCCTTTCCAGTCTGTTTAACTACACTGTGACCCCTTGCTGCCCTCTGCAGGTGATGTACTGCAGCAGCGAGTGTCGCCAACGAGCAGCAGACCAGTACCACCAGTCTCTGTGTCTCGGGCCCTCGCAAGACGATCCAGACCATCCCATCAATAAGTTGAAAGACGCGTGGCGGTGAGCCATCCTTTCTATACATCTTCAGTGAAGGTTTCTATTCCAACTTCACTAATGTTTTCCTCTGTTTCAGGAGCATGCATTATCCCCCAGAGACCTCCAGCATCATGCTTATGGCCCGAATGGTAGCCATGGTTAAACAGGTGAGGTTTAGATTTGAACCTTATTAGCTTCAAGTTCAAAGCAACCATAAAAGACCCCAAATATTTGTGACAGTTACACCCAAACAGTTTAGTTTGAGCTCATATCTGTATCTTTTTATATGGCACCACAGTGACCACTGACAGTTCAGTAGGCTGGATATTTTAGGAAGCAAGTAAATATTCTGTTAGTAGCAGAAAAAAAGGCATGGATTTAAAACTGTCTGAGTTGTTTTCTGGTCAAACTGTTGGAAGCAGCTCTAAACTTTAGGCAAGGGCCTGATAAAGGTCTTGTCTTATCTCTGATATTTCAACTCTGACCACTTACTTTAGTTGTAGACTCTGTGTATTCTGACTTCTTTTATTTATTTATGTATTCATTTTATCATTTTCAGTATTTATTAATAAAGTGTATTTAACATAAAATAAAAAAGTACCATTGAAACACAGCAATCAAATAATAAAAAGAGATGAATGCACGTTAACGAAGCTTTTAGAAAATTGGATTTATATAAATTGTTCAGCACAACAGTTAGTATATACAATATGTGTGACAGAACTGTCAAGTTGGCCACGTCCAAAAAGAACTTGTAAGAACACATCAAATCGATAAGCAGAACTCCTGACATGTTTCCACTGTCAACTGTCAGTCTTCCTCAACGTAAATCTTCCTGAAAAAACTTGTCTCAATCAATGAAACATTAAAGCTGATATCCGGAGTTTCTGAGAAATCCATGTTTATGTATGATTCTTTTGAAATGCTTATACTAATGGAGGGAAGAATGTAAACTCAAACTGCGGTGATAAAGCTGCTGTTGGTTTGTTTTCCAGGCCAAAGATAAAGCACACTGGCAGAAGCTGTTTTCTTACTTCTGTAGCCGAACAGCAAATGAGGAGGAGGAGATTGCCCATAAGCTCCTGGGGGAACAGTTCAGAGTAAGACACCCTCACATTTCTCCTGCTACACATGGGAAGCTCCTAAAGGGGCAAATTATCAATGTTGTTTTGCTTAATATTTCATGACTTTTCCTAATTTGATGGGTACATTTGATTATGCATAAAATTGGTCATGAGGATATTTTTTCAATATGCTGAGGAACATTCATTGGTGTTCCTCTGCTGTTTTAGCTATGTAAAACTTCTGTCTGTGTATAGCAATCTGCACGATCTCTCTCTGTGTCTTGAAAATGTCCTCAGGGAAAAGGGTTTACTCTCAATGAGGTTTTGGAACAGCTCTTTCACAGTGCATTGACATAGAGGAGAATGTGTCTGAAACTTTATAGTGAATAACCCAAAAAGGAGATAAAAATAAGTAAATAAATATGTTCATGAGAAGAAAGGGGGGGTCACCAACATCAGTCAATATGGTACATTCTGTGAGTAATCCCATATTAGAAAATATTTGAATGAAAGATTTTCAAGATACACAAACTCTAAAACTGAAAGTTTGACCTAATGATAGCGCTGCAGAAACGTCATATCATCACAACCAATAGGGTTCATACTCTTGTGGTCATTAATGTTGTCATTCAATTTGAAAAGATTTAGATTAGAACTATTCCAGATAAATAATTTCTAATTTAAAGGTTTGGCCTGATGGTGGCGCTAGAGAACAGGCCGAGATTTCATTATTTATCAATTTTATTTTAATATTTATTTATTCAACAAATAAACAATGAGCCTGAAACAAAAACTTGGTCAACAATTTTCTGAAAATCTTTTCTGGAGGCAAATATCCCTGGGGTCAGATTGAGCCCAAGTATAAAATGTGATAGTAATATTTGTGGATAATAGGAAGGTTAAAGACTCCACCCCACCGCATTACTTGCTCACAGCCCAATAGGTCGTTTGCAACTGACATCCCATATCCCATGATCCTCTCCGATTCACATGGATCTGCCATTTTTTATGTATACAGCTGCATAACAACACATCTTCAATGGTGGATTCATGTGATTTTTCAGAAATTTATCAAGGATTAAATATTCCAGATAAAGCTAGGTATTGCGGTAAGACAGAGGAGTGCGGTTGGGTTGACTCCTATAGCAATTTTCTTATATTTGAGGACGATGTAGGCATGTGACCTAGTGTAAATTACACGGACATCTTGAACTACTTGGTACTCACAACAAGTTTTGCATCTCAGGTCTTGAAAATGTTTTTTTCAATCAACTTTATTTATATATCACTTTTTAAACAATCAAATGTAATACAAAGTGCTTAACACAATTTAAAACAATGCAAAGGCTGAAACAAATGTACACACACACACACGCATATGCGGACATACCTGGTAGTATGAAGTGGAAGATCCTGTTGTTTTAAAAACATAAGTCAGGGTAGTAATGGACAAAAAACTTACCCTCCACAAAATGCTCTTCACATACTCGTGTATATTTGTAGCTTGTAGATTTTATGCCTGATCTGTGCAGATTTGTGAGCCACTGTCTTTTTGACGTCTGCCAGTTAATCCTTCGTTTTTTAGCCTTTCACGCTGTTTAACAGTAGGTAAACTAAAAAACAAAACATTGTTGGGAGCAGAATTGTTGGAACACCCGACAACTGCGCACATAACTCCCATTTTGTGCTTTCCTCAGCGGTGATTCGTGACGTCGGAGCAAAGGATCCATAGGCCAATCAAGGACAGTTTCTGTGTTTTTAATGCTAATTCCTGTTGTGTTTACAGGGAGGATTGTCGTTGTTGCACAGCCTTTTCACTGCAGCACTTTATGATGAACACCTCAGTAGGGTAGGTGTGTTTCAGACCAGCTCATGTCTTTAATGAAACACAAATCCTGGAATTTTCTCACATTTTGACAATTAAGAAGCATTACAAACTATTTTAGGAACAATGTTCTCCTGCTTCATGCCTGGAGGCACAGTTTGATTACTTCTATTATTTCAGGTGATGTAGTATGACAACATTAAACCAGGAGTTACAACCATGTGCTACTGTTTTACAGTGGTTTGTTCCAGAAGGTTTTCGCTCCCTCTTTGCTTTGGTGGGGACCAACGGGCAAGGCATCGGCACCAGGTGAACAACAACTGTCTGCTGCTTTTCAACCATCGTTCATAGATAATTAGAAAATACAGTTCCTGAGTAGGCCTGTGCTTTTCACACTGTTGTAACCAGTAAAAAATACGGGACTTAATGATACCAAACTGTCATATAGCTGACGAAGATGCATTTTTTTCCAAGAGTCGGTGTTTTTCAACTTTTGGGTCATGACCCCATGTGGGATTACCTAAAATTTAAATAGGGTCACCTGGAATTTGTTAATTACTGATAATTCCTGGATAAATATATTTTGAAATTGTTTTCATTATTATTCCTTTTAAAATTAAAACGCAACACCATCCCAAACAACTGTATTCTATACTTTTACATTCTCAAATATTAATGTAGTTCAAATAAAATGCAGTATAAAGAAAATCAGGAAGATGGATATCTAGATATACTGTTTTATTTTGAACAAATGCAAGTTTACAATAAATAAAATATTTGATGCAGATGGCTTCCCTCTCGAAACAGCAGAAAAACAAATCAATAATTACATATATTAAAGCATACACACGTTTGAAAGGGAGTGGGTGGAAGTACAAACTTTTTCCTACATTACAGTAACATTTTCAGCGTCCTGTTTTCCAACCATTGCTGCTGTTAATAAATTAGATTTAGACTCTTCTTTATATAATTTTAATTATAATACACACAAAAAACACACTTTCAAAATTGTCGTACAACATAAATATATTTTCTTTTAAATTTCTTGATGTTTTTACAATATTTAATTTCCATTGACAAACTGTTCCAGAATCTTATTCCACATACTGATACACAAAAGCTTTTCCTTAAAATAAATTTTAAGCCCCTTCCCTCTCAATAAAGAACTTTTGTAATGTGTTCTGGTAATAATTTATTCTTGGCCTCTTGAATTGTTTGAAAAACCACTAAATCTGCAAATTTGAGTAACTTTGACTTGAGGAAAAATGGGTTGGTATGATCCAAATATCTATCATTATGTATATAGTGTATTGCTCTCTTTTGAAGTTTAACTGTTGATTGGAAATTTGTCTTGTAATTATTTCCCCCAAACTAGGTAGGAAAAGGAAGGGAAACAAATTAAAGCATAATAATATCTAATTCTAGAAAAATATATTTGGAATCGCCAGAAATTTGTGATATAAAAATGGGGTTCAAAAAAGGTTGGAAATCACTGGGGTAAGTCATTATTATTATTATTATTATTATTATTATTATTATTATTATTATCCCCACCACAAAGTGTGATATAGGTTTTAGCTCCGTCCGTCCGACCGTGTGTCTAAGTTAAAGGTGACAGCTTTTCTCAGAAACCGTTTAGGATAGGATAACCAAATTCGGTGTGTGGCTTCAGGCTATCAATACCTTGATGGAGTTTGAAAATGAGAAGTGCTCAATTATTTCTTCCGGAGTTATTGCCCTTGTGACGTTTTTTTTTTTTACTCTGTTTGAGGTGTCTTCAAAGGGGACAGCTTTTCTCAGAAACTCTTTAAGATAGGATAACCAAATTCAGTGTGTGGCTTCAGGGTATCAATAAATAGATGGAGTTCGAAAATGAGAAGTACGCAATTTTGTTTGTCCCAATTTATTGCCCTTGTGCCATTTTTCTTTACTCTGTTTAAGGGGACAGCTTTTCTTAGAAACTGTTTAAGGTAATTAGTAATTTTTTATTCTGATGTGATAATATTTTCTGATGTATACATCTAAGTTCTTAGATTTAGGACATTTAGGAAAAGGTTGTGAGTTATAATGACAACCAATTTGGCGGGGGATGTTGATGACTGTTGATGTTTTATTATATGGTGTTGTCCATAATATTGATATTTACATCAGTGATTTTTTTTTTCCTCCAACCAACATGTCATCCTGATTTAAATTGTTTTATGTGTCTCTCTCATACTATCGTCCTGTTTTGCAGCTCTTTAAGTCAATGGGTTCATGCCTGTGATGCTCTTGATCTTTCCGCCCAGCAGAGGGCGCATTTGGACTCTTTTATTGACCAGCTGTACAAGGACATAGAAAAAGGTCAGATTTATCTCACTGTTGCAGCATGTTTTTGTATTTGTGTAATAGTTCTTATTCCACTGAGAACATGGTTGCCACTTTTTATATTTTAGTCATGTATCACTTTCTGTTTCGGGCATCGATGATGCTGTTCTGTTTGTAAACCTGTGTTTAGATCTGACCATCTTTTATGTCTATTTTTTTTCTTTTTTTTTCACAGAAACTGGGGACTTTCTGAACTGTGAGGGTTCTGGATTGTTCCTGCTGCAAAGCTCCTGTAAGTACAGTCATCAATGTTTATGATGCTAGTCACTTTACAGCAGCACTTTACAGGTTTCTAACCTTGTGACCCCATTTTTATATCACACATTTCTGGTGACCCCAGAGACTATAGGTCTTTTCTAAAACTAGCTTTTTGTTTGTGTTACCATGGTAGCCAGTATCAGTTCACAAAATAACAGTAAGCGCCAGCTCAGATATTTTTTTAATACTGTATTTTATTGGAACTAGATTTATACATGAAAAAGTGAAGTATAAAATACAGTTATTTATGAATGTGTGGTATTTTAATTTAAAAATATTAATAATAATAATAATAATAATAATAATAATAATAATTCCTGCACTTTGTATCTATTTTTGTGATATTGTGTTTGTTATTGTGTTTTTTTATTGTGCAAAATAGATCAATGTAAATGAATAAAATAGAATAAGAAATATAAATATTGAAAAATAGAGGATTAAAAAAAGACAATTTGAGCATTTAAAAAAGAAAAGTTTTTAAAAAAAATTGTGAATTTAAAAATGAAAAATTTTCAAAACATTGGGAATTTAAAAATTATTTTTTTTGAAAATTGAGAATTTGAATAAATTGAGTATTTAAAAAAGGAAAACATTTAAATTTAACATTACTTTCTTTTAAGTTTATTATTACTAGACATTTTAGGCAACCCCGTTATATTTCCATACGACCCCACATTGGGTCATGACCCCAGGGTGGAAATACGCTGCTTTACAGTGAAAATGCTGTAGCTCAGGTCAGATGACCCTCTGGTGAACCCACGTTCCCCTCCTTGGCTGTTGCAGGTAACCACAGCTGCATTCCTAATGCCGAGGCTTCCTTCCCTGACAACAACTTCCTGCTTCACCTCAACGCCCTCAGTGACATCAGCCCAGGAGAGGTCAGCTGACACCACCGGGTTTGCATTGATCAATGTTGTCCTAGTGTAGACGGAAAAGGACTTCTCTCTTTGGCTTTGCATGATTCCACGTCAGACGGCGTTAGGAGGCGGAGACCTTTAGGATTGGAGTGGGTTTGTCAAGCTGTCGCATAGATTAAGAGTCTGGGATTCTGTGACACAGTAATGCTCTACTTCCACAGCCAAAACACAAGAGCTTTTACGACAGTTCACCAATACAAAGTAGCCTCTTTCTGCTCAACAATATGGACGCGTGGGGAAAATGTTACACAAATACACCACAGATAATTTGCATAAATGATCCTTTTTACAGAACAAAATAGCGCAGGTATAGTTGCTTTTTTTTTACATTGTTTATACAGAAACAATGCAGTTTTTAAAGCTCGAGAGCTTTAAGTTACTGATGTTACTGTTCTACGCTAACGCACATTGCTCAAGTGTTTTATTTTTCACTTTTCAGGAGATCTGCATCAGTTATCTGGACTGCTGTCAGCGGGACCGAAGCAGACACAGCAGACAGAAAACTCTGAGGTAAACAATCGTAATTGTGTGAACGGGATCAAACTCTTATGAATGCCATCTGGATCAATAGAGAGCCCTCCACAGGCAGTGAGACGCTGGGGTCCGATGGTTTCACACCTGCTCGCGACTCTTTTTCACTCTTTAAATTACACCAAAACTGGAGTAAAGCCAAGGTTGTTGGACAGAGTCTGAGCTGCAGTTTCCAGCACATCCATGTGCTAATTGACAATTTTCAGCTTTGGGAGCGTTAAGTTACGCCAAATCTGGCATTGTGAACTCAAAGTGTGTGTGGCTACAGTAGCAGCTAATTAATTTGTATTTACCAATGCTAAACCTGTTGAGATCAAGATCTCATTCACAAATGTGACATGTTTAAACGGTCATACATTAATGAAGTTTAGGATGAGTATTAATCATTCAATGTAGCACAAATGGATGTCATAAAGTGCAGCACTGGAAGTCAGTTCACAGTCAAAGTGTTAATACAGGCTCAGATGCTGTAAAGCAGGTTTTTGCAGCATCCTCCGCTCGTTAGAGGTGCAACACCGTGACCACACCAACACCAACATCTCTTTCCAGGGAGAACTACCTGTTCACCTGCTCGTGTCCAAAGTGCACCTCCCAGATGGACGAGTTGGACGTGACATCTGAGGAGGAGGAGGAGGAGGAAGCCGAGGCAGAAGGGGAAACTGAGGGGGACGAGATGGAAGATGAGATGACAGATGTCTGATGAAAGACTTGACCGTGCTGTTATTGTTTTTTTTTTTAGCCCAACTCGGCCGCCAGAACCGCACAAATCACCTGAATCACCTCAGCTTAGGTGCATGTGATAGCTTTTGTCCTCAAAGGAATAATCTTCCTCTAAAAGCTAAGCAGACTGTGCTACAGAGATATAACGGTTAAGATGTCATCCGCAATCTTAAAAGGCCCATGAAGGTACATTTTCATGTTGCATTCAAGGACGATGTAATGGTTAAATCTGAAAAGGATAATCATAGCATGGTTTACTTCTCAGGTGGATGACTGTGTGTTTGCATTAAGTTGATCACATGTTTTGGCCTTTTTTCATCACGTTACCTTTTGGAATAAACTGCAAGTTACAGTATTTTTTTTTGAGATATGAGAGCAAGGGGAAAATGGGACGACTTCCTCTTTAAATGTGACCGTTTAATTGAATAGACATTGTAAGGGCAGGTTATTGTATTTTACTCATCTGCCACCTAAAAACTTCTGAGACAACTTTTACAAAAATACTGAGATCGCTTAGGGAGCACAATCCTCCACCATGCACTAAATATCTACTTTTTTTTCTGCCGAATACAAATGTTTTGGGGTATTAAGTAGTGCTATTTATTGATCCTGGTCTAACTCTTAACAGTTTAGTAAAAGTATTTCAATTTGGCTTGTTTTGTTGTAAAATGCAAGTGACTGCCCTCTATGGGTCGAAACGCTGCTATTACAATTGGCTGAGATCTTGTGATGTCATTGGACCATCCTGTGTTAGTCCCGCACCTCCTATGTAAACTAGAACCTGTGGGCTCTGCAATCTGTGGTGAGTAGGTTGAACAGAGAGAATAGAGCTATATTGAGTATTAAGTAGGTAGTTGGCATAGCATAGATTGTATTTTTTTTCTTAGATTTTATAGTATATTTCTCCCTTAGTGATAGGTCAGCCAAAACCAGGGGGTTTAGTTACACTTTACAGCTTGGAAGAAATATATATCGCCATTAATAACAATACAGTAGGTCGAAAATAAGGCCTCCCCCCCTTTGAAAAAAAAAAAAAGATTGCTATGAAATGCGCAACTCGGATCCAATCTGAATTAAACCTGGTAGAGTTGTTAAAGAACTAATCAGTTCCTCTTTCGTAAAGATTTGTCAATTACAAACCGAAATATAATATTCCTAAAATTTCACCAATCGTGAAAGATGGAGATTTTTTAATATTTGAAACAGAATAGGTATATTGATCTGGATCCCCTCCAAAATGTAATGGATTTTCCCATGGCGTAAGGTTTCCTTGGTTACAATTTTGTCAAAAATTCGTTTATTGCTTTAGGTGTAATCCTGCCAGCAGACACAAATTAACGCTAATGAAATTAGCTACAAAATATCTATATTAAATATCTATAAAACAGGTAGTTAATTTTTGCAACATTAAATTACATTTATTTGAGCGTTGTTCTTTGCAAAGGTTGATAAATTTAAAAAAAAAAAGGTTTGTACAAGAATGATTGATTAGATCTTAGTTTTAATTAAACCTTACATATTTAGTGTGTTCAAAGCAGCAAAGTTGAGAATAGTTATGCATTAAACCAATTAGATACTTCCTTTAATTAGGAGAAAAGTATCCCATAATATGAGATGATTCAAAAGAAAGCATCAAGATGCAATTAGAATGCGTAAACCCACTGAATGTTAAGGTAATCCATAACATATTTTTGAGTCGGTATCTTTAAAAACAGCAAAACTCACACCTGAGATTAAAATGTAAGGTGATTATCTGCTCTGACTGTGAAAGTGGGGGCTTGATATCCTAATGTTGGGATTGTGGTCTTTAAAAAGTTATGGTGCAGAACTAAAAAAAGCCAAACTTAAAAGGCGTTAAGCTGATTGATTTCTCCCTGTTAGTTGTATATTCTTAACTCTCAAACAGATCCAAGGTTAATGAGCCCTCGGGTGTTTTGGACTTCCTCCCAAATACTTTCTTGTACCACGGTGCACTCTGTCTGCACCAAAGAGCCTTTTTATTCCACTGTAATTACAACCCTGTCACATGGGAGGCATGGAGCCAGTAAAATATAGTTTGGTGTGCTCACCGTGATCTACGAGCCTAAGTTAGACCTTATTTATTGTAATCCTGAGACCTTGAGTGGAAAATTGCTTTGTCATTAAGTGTTTGCCCTTTGTGGGAAAATGTATTTCAAAGCGTGGTTCCACATGAGTGAAAGTGCTGCCGCCGTGCAACGTGAATCAATATTACAACAATGACTGCAATCACAAATCCCAATATTTTCAGTTCCTCCTCAAAGATTGGAAACATTCAATGACCGATCCTCATTTTCTCTGCTGGCATTCGAGGACGTCGTGGGTTAGAGCCGAGGAGCTGAGCTTTTCACTTTTACTACTTTCCAATGGAAAACAATGACGTAGTTTGTCTCAGGAGCCATTTCTCTGCTTTAAACAACTTTCTTTTCCACACTGTACTGTAGATGGCGATGGGACATTATTGGTTAAACCAGTGCTCACTGACCTTTCTGAAACGGTGAACTACTTCATAGGTACTGTATAGTCCGAAGTGCTACCAGTTTGAAAAGAGGTTCTTAAATGCTACATTTTCATGGTTTCACTTTAATTAGAGGCTAAGATAATAAGGAAGTCTAGCAGGAACTTAAAATTAGTAATAATTTATGCAAGTGTTTAATTTTCACTGCATTTCATAGAAAATGATCATCTTACTGTTTTACAACCTACCAACATAATCGTAAAACATGTAACATCGGGGAGTGGTGGTTAAGGACGCTGGGCTTGTAATCAGAGGGTTGCCGGTTTGAATCTCACCCGGGCCATTGCTGTGGGATGTTGAGCAAGTCCCTCAACCCCTAACAACTGCTCCTCAGGTATGGATCAAATGCAGAGAACAAATTGTATATGTGTAAAAACATATATGACCATAATAAATGCAAAAGCCCTGATTTAATCTTTAATCTTGAAATGTAACAAATTTGTCATATTTTACAAAAAATCCACCTTGCATTTTTAAGAATATATCATATTATATATATAACATACCACAACCCATACACCAAATCTGCAGTGCTTAAAAACATTGGTCACAATATTTCAGTTTAAATAAACATTTAAAGATGGTTAATTTAACATTAAATTTAACGTTATTTCATTACATTTTAGCAGTGTTTAAGTCTACTAAGTACTAACTATGTCTCTCACATGTATTTGAATCCTGGAAAGTAAATCATATTTTAAACGGCGCTCATTGGTGACGAGAGCTCCCGAGGGGTCCTCACATGATCTATGAATAATAGAACAGAACATTGCACCCCAAATCATGACTGACTGTGGATATTTCACACTGGACCTCAAGCAGCTTGGGTTCTGTTCCTCACCCGTTTTCCTCCAAACCCTTTTGACTTTGATCCCCGAATGAAAGGAACACTTTACTTTCATCAGAAAAGAGGACCTTGGACCACTGGCCAACTGTCCAGTCCTCCTTCTCCACTTTTTTTTCTGCAAAAACTGAGAAGTAAATGGTGATTTCGTCACAGTATTCTAATTTTTAGAAATCCTGTTTTTGTTGGTTTTATGAGCAGGAAGCCCAAATTTTGTAAAAATAAACAAATAAATACTTGAAATTGTGGTCCCTGAATCTATAATCTATGAAAGTTTAACTTTTTGAATGGAATTATGGAAATTAAACAACTTTTCCATGATATTCTAATTTTTTGGAAAGGGTCTGTATTCAGACAACTTTTTTCAAATGGTAAATCGGTAAATGGGCTTGATTCATGGAGCAGTTTTATGCCTACATTGAAGTTGTCCCAAAGTGCTTTACAATATCAAATTATTCACCCATTCACACACCAATGGGACTGAGCTGCCATACAAGGTGCTGGTCAACCACTGGGAGCAACTTCAGGTTCAGCGTCTTGCCCAAGGACACTTCAATAGGTATAGACTGGGATTGAACCCCCTACCACTTGAGCCACGGTCGCCTAGGAAGTCTTCCTCAGAGGCATAGATCCCTCTGAGGAAGACTGACACAAACATGTCAGGAGATTAAAGTACATTTCAAAGTAAATTTCCTGAAAAAAGTTGCTTGAATATATGAAACCGTAACATATGACAGTGTTTCTTATCGCCCACGTAATATTTTCTTTCTATGACACAATGCAACTTCAGGCATGGAAAACATACAAATTAGAAATAAAGAAAGGGAGTGTATTGTTAGGGTTTTTCTCACATTTAAACGATGTGTTTCTGCATTATTTAGTCCCTGCTTTGGAAGTAAAGCAGAGTTTTACTCTGCACTTCGTCCTCCGTGACATGTTGCAGGTGTCTCCTGTTGATTGATGCTCTGAGGTCAAAGGTGAACCATCTTGTTTATGAGCGTGAGCGCTAAAGTTATTTTCTCTTACACGTTGCATTTCTTGCACTGGTCAAACTGTGAAACCTAAACTGGGTTCTAAACCCATGTCAAACCATATGGAAACAATCTATAGCCGACATCAGTCCTGTCCACATTAATTAGCACAATGAATGCCATGGTTGCCTCACTGGACTCGACTGATCGATGAGCTCCTGATGTGAAGTCAGCCAACCTGAAGAGAAGTTTTGTGCACTTTGTTTCAACCCTGCATTCAAATAAACAGCAGAAATCCACATTTTAGGGAATACAAACATGGCTGCCGTCGAGTGACCTGTTGGTTTTGATTAGTGTTGGAGATTTCCATGCTTTTTTTTTGGAAGCATTTTCTCCAGCAAAATTCAAACAGAACAAATTGTCCCCAGTGTCTGCAGCAGCGAGCAGTCATCTGCAAGGCTTTTGAAACATTGTGGCCGGGGCGAAAACCTGGCATTCATCTTCAGGGGTAAAACGTTTAAGGTGTCGGTGCCAAATCATAAATCTTGTGTGCAGAGGCTGAGGAATAAAACGTGAGGAATTGAGTTATGAATCATCCAAATGGAGGGTTAAGCTTCACAAATGCTGCAGCGGGTCACGCTGACGCATTGTCAGAAGAAGCAAAAGAAAACGAAAATACTTTCAAATAGAACTTTATTTGTCATTTGCAACAAGTACAAGAACATTGCAAAAAGCCCTTCAGTCAGTTCAAACAACAATAATTTTAAATAGAATAATAAAGAAGCACAATAAATCATGAAATGTATAACAATTGTATAGTTTAATTCTATAAGCAACCTTAACTGTGAACAATTAGAAGATGAAGAGAAGTCTTCATTTATCATCTGAAAATTATTTTTCCTTCATACTTAAAATACAAATGTGTAAAAATGTGCATTTTGTTGCCTGATTCCAGTGAGTTTCCATCCCCTAAAACTGTCACCTTTACCTTTCTTAAAATTAATATCTATTTTTGAAATCTGGCCTTTACGTTGAACCCTATCTGATTTTCTACCTGAGTTTCCCTTGAATTGTTAATGATATCTGCAGTAAATTGTAATGTTCATGCAGAAAAAAAGCACATCCCAGCTGTCTGTGGATTCCAAAGGATTATGAAAGGCTCCAGTCACGCTCCGTCGCACCTGATTATGGTGAGTGGCTCATTTTGACCTTGTGATGACACAGTTATTCGATTCAGATGCTTTGGACCAGGGCACGATCTAATACATGCAGGACTGTAATCCTCCAGGATGGAGTTGGGACAACTGTAATGAAATGTATGATGGATAAATGGAAGCAACCAAAAAGGAGGCTTGACCTAGAAAATGAGACTATGTGGGCGTTTCTGCACATGTGCCTGAATCTGATCCACTCAGGCACAGTTTGGAGCGGCAGAGTTTTTAGATGGTCAGAAATGGGCAACGTTTATCACAGTGGGGGGGGGGGGGGCCAAAATAGGATTTTCTCATCTAAGAGCCACATTTTTTAATTTAAGCTGGGGCCTGGGGGGAGTAGCAACAATTAGTTTAAAATGGTGAATAAGGTAAATATATGGTTAAATTGGCAAAAATAAGCATGAATTATGGTGATAAGAGTTTATAAGTGACAAGAACGGGTCATCATATGCAAGAAAAGTGGTGGAAAGAGTTTATACACAAAAGGCATCGAAATTTGATTTAAAAAAAAAAGTGGGAGAAATGTTACAAAAATGCATGAAAAGTAGCAAAAATATGACAAAAAAGTGATGAAAATAGGTTAAAAAATGTGGAAAGTTTTGTGTAGTTGCAGAAAAAGGGTAAAAATGGTCTCAAATTGTTCAAAAAAATATTCCTAGTTTCTTTAAGACATTTGGCGACCCCCTCCTAGTGTCTTGTGATCCTAAATGGGGTCCTGACCCCCAAGGTTGAGAACCACCGGTTAAGTGAATGATGAGTCAATAATACAATTATTTTGTAGTCATCTTGTGTATTTTTGTTGACATTTTGTATGTTTTTGTGTATTTTTTGTGCATTTTTGACATTTTGTGTTTTTTGTAGTCAGTGAGTGATGAGTCATTTCTGTGTTTTTTGTTGTTGTTTTGTATATTCTATTTATTTTGTGAATGTTTTGTGATTTCTGTTATTTTGTAGTCATCTTGTGTATTTTTTGTTGTCATTTTGTTTTATTTTTGATTTTTTGTTTCTTGCGTTGTTTAGTGAGTTATGAGTCATTTTTGTTTTGTATGTTCTGTTCATTTTGCAAATGTTGTCTGATTTCTATTATATTGTAGTCATCTTGTGTCTCTCTGTTGACATTTTGTGTATTTTTTTGTATTTTGTGTTTAGTGAGTGATGAGTCTTTGTTATTGTTGTTGTTGTTTTGTGTATTCTTTTTATTTTGTGATTGTTTTGTGATTTCTTGTGTTATTTTGTAGTCATCTTGTGTATTTTTATGGTCACCTTGTGCATTCTTTTGTAATTGAGTATGTATTTTGGAGACATTTTGCATTGCAATCACTAGTCCAGCTGCTAAACTTCATTTATCATATAATATTACATGTGTTGATGTAAAGAAGGAAGTGTCACAGACACTCAGCTAAATTTTATGCTTGGAATTTTAAAGCTTTGATATTTAAAAAAAAAAAAAAAAGGCCTTTGTGCTGCTATTTATGAAAGAGGTCAACTGTGATCAACAGTCAAAGCTCTGATGAATTCTGTCTCTGAGGCCAAGCTGAGACTGAACATAGTGTGTGTGACTCATGTGGTGTAAATGAGGCATTTCAAACACTCTGGCTATTGAGCTTTATCTTTCGCTATCTAATTTTCAAATCTTCTTCCAGCACATTCAACACATCTTTGCTGAATGATGCTGATGCTTTTCTCTCTTTTTTTGGGTTGTGGCATTTCAGACGGTGCCGTATGAACGGGAGCAACAGTATCCAATTATGTGCAGCTTATTCCCGCTCGTCAGAATCCGGAGAGGACTAACAAGATAGCTCGCTCAGATAAGACACGTTTCATTTTTTAGGGTTTCTCCCACATCCTGTGTCTGACTGCCTATCATATAAAAGGGCACTGTAGTGAACTGATTACAGCAAGAATTCATACTTTCGTGCAACGCAGAGAATGAGAGTTTTACCCCTTTTCACACACTCCACTCTTTATTTTCTTTAGAAGCCAATGGAGAAAATATCCTTCAACAATTCTGAAAGCAAGCAGTAAATATGACTGAGTTACTATTTCCCAAGAGTCAGGATTTACGTTTCAGCTCAAAAATCCACACATTTTTCAGCGGAGAGGATGCCACAAAGAAACGTTTTTATCTCATCAGTTACAAAGCAACATTTTCAAAATTCATGTCTTTATTTAGATTATGATCAATATGAGCGTTAATACAGAACAAAAACCAAAGGGTTTAATTATTTTTTTTTGTAGTCGTTTTGTATGTTTTTCTCTCATTCTTTGTGTTTTTGTGTTTGTTTTGTTTTTTCAGTCATTGTTTGTATTTTTGCTGTTGTTTTGCACTGTATTTCTCTCTCTCTCCTTTTGATGTTTTTGATGAATTTTATTTCTATATTTCTTGTTTTGTATATTTTTGTGTATATTTGTAGACATTTTACATATTTTTGAAGTACATTTTTGTAATTTTGTTGTCCTTTTGTGCAATTTTCTGTGTAATTTCGATTTTTTTACGAGTAATGTTGCGTATTTTGGCTGCCGTTTAGTGTACTTCTAGGTCATTTTGTGTGTTTACTTCATGGGTTGGGGGCACAAAATTAGACCACCCGTTGCCTTTGTCTATTCTAAACCAAAGCGGCCTCTTAAAGCAATTATAGTTAGCTTTACATAGTTTGCAATGAAATCTATTAATCTTAAGATATTTTACAACAGAGGTTCTCAACTGGTCTCACCCTGGAACCCATATTTTTCCACAGTCATTAAAATGTGAACCACTCTTTTTTTTTTTTTTTTTAGCATTCAACCAACATTAGTTTTTTCAAAAATAGCTGTTGAAAACACACATATATAATCTTTTTAAAACATAAATCTATATATTTTCCTGTGCAACATGCATATCATAGCCCGCATGTCAAAAGAAAAGTTTATTTCAAAAAATAAAAGAGAAGTTCAACATGAGACATTAAGTATGTATTTATTTTTGACCAGCTGTCCGCGACCCACTTTTGGGTCCCGACCCACCAGTTGAGAATCGATGTTTTATAAAACATGAGTAGCAATAACAGGTTCAGGATTTTTTTAAGAACTTTATTTGTCCACGAGGGGCAATTCAAATATCTGCATTTAACCCACCCCTGAGGAGCAGTTAGGGTTCATGGACTTACTCAACATCCCACAGTGATGGCCCAGGTGAGATTTCAACCAGCAACCCTACGATAACAAGCTTGCTTCCTTAACCACTAGGCCACCATTGACTTCTTTGAATGTCCAAACTGGACATTAACTTAATAATTATAAAATGTAATTAAATTCAAATTTATTTACAGTATATAGTTCAAATTACAATAGTCATCTGGAAGTACTGTAATAATAATAATAATAATAATAATAGTAATAATAGTAATAATAGTAATATCCAAGCAATAGTTTTTTTTTTTCCTTTTTTGGGGCGGACAAATTTTTACTTAATTTTGGGGAATTATAATTCATTTTGTGAAATTATGAGAAATAATTTCAGGAAAATTAAGTTCTTAGAACAATTTGGGATTTAAAATGACACGTGATAAAAGCGTGGGAAAACTGCGATCCTCCAACTATTGTGTAGTTTCATTGAATGAGTGTATTTAGATTGGCAACTGACTTATTTGGTAATTTACACAATAATTCATGTTTTACTTTCTCCTGCGGGCTGAATTGGATGATCTAAAGACACGTGCTCTACACTGTGCAACCCGAAACACGTAAACTAAAGTAAGAGTACAAGTTTGGTCTGTAGCAGGTGTCACTGTGAGATACATTGAGGTAATAATCCTTAAAATGTACATTGTAAGATTTATTTAAATGTTCCACAAAACACTCAAACAAATGTTACATTTTCCATCACGAAGGTCAAAGTCACTCAATGTAAACCTATAAAAGATTCTCTGAACTAATGCCCCTGAATAAGTTTAGTGTCTACAAATACTGTAGATTAATGTTATTTACAAAATGTTCTTCCTAGTCTGTAAATTAGTTCAAATAAGCTCTGGGTCGGTTTCTGCAACCATCAACTTCTGACCTCGTCTTTTACCTATTGATCATTAAGTCGGCCTTTGGCTCCCATGATACTTTTCCTTTCAAAACTAATCTCTGATATTAATGTCTGCAGGGAATCCTTTGAAGTGGCCTTTTCATGCTGGTTCTCCTCTGTATTTGAATTTAAAAGAAAAACATCATTCATCTGTGGATTTTTTTCCCCCTAAATATAACAAAATGATCTGCGTGTGAAAGTCATCCTGGGTTTGAAGCGTTTGAACCCTGAGGACATACTTTGACCAGCGTCACGGAGCAGAGCAGAGTGCCGTTCCTGATGGTTTGCAGTTATTACAGGCTTTCAGATATTTGATTGATTACACATAAGAATACCCGCTTAGGAGCCCCTTTATTAGGTTTTCAGGGTGAGACAAAACATGTTACGTTTGCACCTCTGACCTCTGTGTTGTTGGCCTTTAGGCTTCTGAGCAAGACTTTGACATGGATATAAACATCTGTATCGGTCAAGCCTAAATCTAGTTCCCACATGTTTACACATCCTTAGAGAGTTAACATGGTTTCACATCTGAAGGCAAAAGGTTCTCGAACAAATAAGCCTACATTTGTATCCGAATTATTATTTTTTATTCAAGGAACAAAGAAACTGTAATCTGTTTGCATGTTGGATCTCTACAGAACGTTGGTGGTTTAGCAGGACGATAATGAGTTTTGTTTAGTAATAATAATAATAGTAATCATTTACAAACCCACAGTGTGAATCTCTTAAGCTTTCCAATTGTTGCCGAATTAATGAAAAATAGAAAAAACAATATTGCTTCAAGGTACAGATGTTTATAGTCATTTCTCATACTCACCCTCGTTCCAGGTCTCTTGGGCTGATATTTTTAGATAGTTTGACGATGAAAATTACAACTCATTGAATTCCTATCAGTGTAGAAGAGATGTACAATATATAGACTTTATATTAGTAGAAAAGTGCATTTGTGACACTTTAAAGATTACTTTGGATCTGTTGTGTTTCAAATATCTGCAACTGTCAAGGCTATGATTTCTGCATCTAATTAACAGAAACAAGTGAAAGCTATTATATTAAACAAAAGCACAAACCTACGCCAAGCGCCAAATATCTTGTTTGTCAGATATTGTCAGTTATCTAGATCAGTGATCCTTATAATGGTACGATGATTATTCACACTTTAAACTAAAAGCATGGAAAAAAATGTACAGTATATCCCCATTAAATGAAAAAAATAAGTCATAATGTATGGATGTACTGTATGTATTTAAATCGCGATAGAATGCGCAATTGGGATCCGATCCAGATAAAACTCAGGGAGCTAATTGAGGAACCAATCTTACATAAATGATTCAAATTTCATGAAGAACCAAAATATGCATTTTTTAAATTTTGGTAATGATATGAGATGGGGATTTTTTGACTTTTCAATATGATCCAGAATCAGTATATTGATCCTATTGATCTGGATCCTTTCCAAAATGTAATAGAATATTCCATAGCATAAGGTCTATCTTTGGTTAACACTTTGTCAAAAATATTTTTGGAACTTTTGATGTAATCCTGCTAACAGACAAACAAACAAACAAATAGTGAAAATATTACCTCCTTTGTGGAAGTAACAAGAATATCAGATAGTTTGTTTTATTGTAGATTTCTATTTACAATACCATTCAAGTTCCTTTTCATTAACACCGCTTTAATTAGTTTTAATCATTAATGTCACCTCAGGACATAATCACCTACAAAACAAAGGACAAACAACCGTATTCTCATCTATGATTATAATTTGTTCAAAAATTAAAATATAAAAATCTGATATTGATAGTTTTCAAAGCCTGGTTAAGCAGCAGTGGGCAGACTTACCCCATCAGCTCTGTAGCACACACACACACACGCACACACACGCACACGCACACGCACACACACACACGCGCACGGCTTTGTTTTCCAGACTAATGTACCTTTGAGAGTCTGCGGTGTTTGCAACTAATGATTGCAGAAAAGTTTTATGATGGAGCTTTGGGGTGCAAACACTGTTTCAGAATGTTGGATCCAAACACAAGTTAGAAATGTGATTAAAGTCTGAACATCTTTGCTCAGGGATCACACTCAACAAATCCCACTACCACCACTGTAACTCTGCAGAGCATCCTCTTGACGTGCCGGCTTTTGTTGGCATAAACCTGTTTAGTGTAAAGGCCCTTAAATTGACAGATGTTTGTTAGAGTGGAGATGGGAAATTAGGGTTATTTTTGTCAAACCTTAGCAGGTGGCGGTGGATTGGGGAAGACTTGTCAGTCTGAGACAATCAGGATTTCTTGGATCGTTTGTCATCCTGTAGTGCTTCAGTTATTCTTGTAGGTGACATGTTTGTGTGTTGATATAAAACACTTTGACCCTTGGTGTCAAGGCAAAAAAAGTTATTCTGGTAATTTTCCTTATCTCATCCAGCAGCTGGAGAGAGATGCCAAGCATATGTATTTACTTGTTAGTGACAAAATTTCAAATTTTCAGGCAAAAATGATCAGAGCACTGTAGCTTCCACCATACAGTGAAGATCATAGCTGAGCAAAAAAAAACTGGAGGAATATTTTCAAAAAAACGGAGGCAAGGCGAAGGCACAAAATGGCCAAAAAATGGAGGTAAGACATTGTCACAACTGCTGTCGTTTGTTGTGTTTTGTTTTCTGTAAATTTTCTGTTTTCTCATGCACTGTGGGTGTGTCTCTCAATTAGGAGCCAAGCCCCGGACTGCACACTGGTCTGAGAAGGAAATGGGTCCATGCTGGATTATCTGAGCGTCAGTGGAGGCTGGTTCAGATGGGCTGGTCATCCTAACATTCACTGGTTGTAAATAAAATTGAGTTAGGACCAACATTAGACCCTAAAAACTACTGCAAATATAATGCACACACTTAAACAGGGCTAAGAAAGCAGTAAGGCACAGTAAGCTTTAGCCTTATTGCTGGCTTTGCAACATTTTAAGGCCTACCTCGGATCCAGTCCACAACCGATTAAGGTTTATACAGACCATAACCCTTTAGTCTTTCTTTCCAGGATGCAAAACCACAACCAGCGGCTTATGAGATGGTCGTTGATTATACAGGAGTACAACTTGGAGATCTGTCATAAAATGGACAACATAATTGCGGATGCTCTGTCACGGGCACTTTGAGGTCTGTTTTTTTGAAAATTTTAGCTTAGTCAAACTATTGTTTGAGCTTCAAAGGGTGGGGGTGTTACATGCAGGTAAACTCTGCACTATTTTGATCCTCCTCTTGTGTTTCAGCAGGCTAACCAGCTGCCTGCTGCTGTGCTCACCTGGCCTCATGAGCAGCCCTCCAGTGTATATAAGGGCTCAATCAAGCACTCTTCAGGAGAGAGGAAGTCTGGAAAGAGGAAGTCTGGAGAGAGAAGTCTGGAGAGAGCTGTGCTATGTGGTGGCCTTCATTTTGTTTTGTTCTCGGTGTGGCGGTAAGGTGTAGGGTTAGGTAAGACGAGGTACCTCTTACATTTTACACACCTAGGAATTTGTCTGTCTAGAAACACTAGGTAAGTGGTGAGTGCCACCCCATGTAAGTTTTGGACTCTTCTTTAGTTAGTTAGTCAGGATTTTTGTTTGTTCTTTTTCATATTGCAACAGTAGAGAGTGATAGGGCCTGGTTTGTTTTGTTTGTTTCATTTATTTGGCACAAACCTCCCAGCCCTCATCTTCCCCACCCGGGAAGTGTTCGTCCTGGTGATAACGACGAAAAAACTGTTAAAAATAAAACTCGTCTTTGTGCTTATTTGACCGTCTGTTGCCGTCCGGGTGTCTTTTGGGCACTCGAGGCGTAACAAAACCAAAATCACCCAAAATCAAAAGTAAGGCTATAGCAAGGCATATTTTTTCAAAAATTTCAAAAAAAAAAAAAAAAAATTGAGTTAGGACCATCATTAGACCCTAAAAACTACTGCAAATATAATGCACATACTTAAACTGGGCTCAGAAAGCAGTAAGGCACAAAAAATGACAAAAAACAAAACTACCCAAAATCAAAAGTAAGGCTATAACAAGGCATATTTTTTCAAAAATTTCAAAAAAAAAAAATTGAGTTAGGACCATCAAACTACTGCAAATATAATGCACATACTTAAACTGGGATCAGAAAGCGGTAAGGCACAAAAAATGACAAAAAACAAAACTACCCAAAATCAAAAGTAAGGCTATAACAAGGCATATTTTTTCAAAAATTTCAAAAAAAAAAAAAAATTGAGTTAGGACCATCATTAGACCCTAAAAACTACTGCAAATATAATGCACATACTAAAACTGGGCTAAGAAAGCAGTAAGGCACAAAAAATGACAAAAAACAAACTACCCAAAATCAAAAGTAAGGCTATAACAAGGCATATTTTTTCAAAAATTAAAAAAAAAAAAAAATTGAGTTAGGACCATCATTAGACCCTAAAAACTACTGCAAATATAATGCACATACTTAAACTGGGCTAAGAAAACAGTAAGGCACAATAAATGACAAAAAACAAAACTACCCAAAATCAAAAGTAAGGCTATAACAAGGCATATTTTTTCAAAAATTTCAAAAAAAAAAAAAATTGAGTTAGGACCATCAATAGACCCTAAAAACTACTGCAAATATAATGCACATACTTAAACTGGGCTCAGAAAACAGTAAGGCACAAAAAACAAAACTACCCAAAATCAAAAGTAAGGCTATAACAAGGCATATTTTTTCAAAAATTTCAAAAAAAAAAATTGAGTTAGGACCATCAATAGACCCTAAAACCTACTGCAAATATAATGCACATACTAAAACTGGGCTCAGAAAGCAGTAAGGCACAAAAAATGACAAAAAACAAAACTACCCAAAATCAAAAGTAAGGCTATAACAAGGCATATTTTTTCAAAAATTTCAAAAAAAAAAAATTGAGTTAGGACCATCATTAGACCCTAAAAACTACTGCAAATATAATGCACATACTTAAACTGGGCTAAGAAAGCAGTAAGGCACAAAAAATGACAAAAAACAAAACTACCCAAAATCAAAAGTAAGGCTATAACAAGGCATATTTTTTCAAAAATTTCAAAAAAAAAAAAATTGAGTTAGGACCATCAAACTACTGCAAATATAATGCACATACTTAAACTGGGATCAGAAAGCGGTAAGGCACAAAAAATGACAAAAAACAAAACTACCCAAAATCAAAAGTAAGGCTATAACAAGGCATATTTTTTCAAAAATTTCAAAAAAAAAAAAAAATTGAGTTAGGACCATCATTAGACCCTAAAAACTACTGCAAATATAATGCACATACTAAAACTGGGCTAAGAAAGCAGTAAGGCACAAAAAATGACAAAAAACAAAACTACCCAAAATCAAAAGTAAGGCTATAACAAGGCATATTTTTTCAAAAATTTAAAAAAAAAAAAAATTGAGTTAGGACCATCAATAGACCCTAAAAACTACTGCAAATATAATGCACATACTTAAACTGGGCTAAGAAAGCAGTAAGGCACAAAAAATGACAAAAAACAAAAATTACCCAAAATCAAAAGTAAGGCTATAGCAAGGCATATTTTTCAAAAATTTCAAAAAAAAAAAAAAAAGAGTTAGGACCATAATTAGACCCTATAAACTACTGCAAATATAATGCACATACTTAAACTGGGCTCAGAAAGCAGTAAGGCAAAAAAAAATGACAAAAAACAAAACTACCCAAAATCAAAAGTAAGGCTATAACAAGGCATATTTTTTCAAAAATTTCAAAAAAAAAAAAAAATTGAGTTAGGACCATCATTAGACCCTAAAAACTACTGCAAATATAATGCACATACTTAAACTGGGCTAAGAAAGCAGTAAGGCACAAAAAATGACAAAAAACAAAACTACCCAAAATCAAAAGTAAGGCTATAACAAGGCATATTTTTTCAAAATTTTCAAAAAAAAAAAATTGAGTTAGGACCATCAATAGACCCTAAAACCTACTGCAAATATAATGCACATACTTAAACTGGGCTCAGAAAGCAGTAAGGCACAAAAAATGACAAAAAACAAAACTACCCAAAATCAAAAGTAAGGCTATAACAAGGCATATTTTTTCAAAAATTTCAAAAAAAAAAAAAATTGAGTTAGGACCATCAATAGACCCTAAAAACTACTGCAAATATAATGCACATACTTAAACTGGGCTCAGAAAGCAGTAAGGCACAAAAAAATGAAAAAAAAAAAACTACCCAAAATCAAAAGTAAGGCTATAACAAGGCATATTTTTTCAAAAATTTCAAAAAAAAAAAATTGAGTTAGGACCATCAATAGACCCTAAAACCTACTGCAAATATAATGCACATACTTAAACTGGGCTCAGAAAGCAGTAAGGCAAAAAAAATGACAAAAAACAAAACTACCCAAAATCAAAAGTAAGGCTATAGCAAGGCATATTTTTCAAAAATTTCAAAAAAAAAAAAAAAAATGACTTAGGACCATCATTAGACCCTATAAACTACTGCAAATATAATGCACATACTTAAACTGGGCTAAGAAAGCAGTAAGGCACAAAAAATGACAAAAAACAAAACTACCCAAAATCAAAAGTAAGGCTATAACAAGGCATATTTTTTCAAAAATTTCAAAAAAAAAAAAATTGAGTTAGGACCATCAATAGACCCTAAAAACTACTGCAAATATAATGCACATACTTAAACTGGGCTCAGAAAACAGTAAGGCACAAAAAATGACAAAAAACAAAACTACCCAAAATCAAAAGTAAGGCTATAACAAGGCATATTTTTTCAAAAATTTCAAAAAAAAAAAAAATTGAGTTAGGACCATCATTAGACCCTAAAACTACTGCAAATATAATGCACATACTTAAACTGGGCTCAGAAAGCAGTAAGGCACAAAAATGACAAAAAACAAAACTACCCAAAATCAAAAGTAAGGCTATAACAAGGCATATTTTTTCAAAAATTTCAAAAAAAAAAAAAATTGAGTTAGGACCATCATTAGACCCTAAAAACTACTGCAAATATAATGCACATACTAAAACTGGGCTAAGAAAGCAGTAAGGCACAAAAAATGACAAAAAAAAAACTACCCAAAATCAAAAGTAAGGCTATAACAAGGCATATTTTTTCAAAAATTAAAAAAAAAAAAAAATTGAGTTAGGACCATCATTAGACCCTAAAAACTACTGCAAATATAATGCACATACTTAAACTGGGCTCAGAAAGCAGTAAGGCACAAAAAATGACAAAAAACAAAACTACCCAAAATCAAAAGTAAGGCTATAACAAGGCATATTTTTTCAAAAATTTCAAAAAAAAAAAATTGAGTTAGGACCATCAATAGACCCTAAAAACTACTGCAAATATAATGCACATACTTAAACTGGGCTCAGAAAGCAGTAAGGCAAAAAAAATGACAAAAACAAAACTACCCAAAATCAAAAGTAAGGCTATAGCAAGGCATATTTTTCAAAAATTTCAAAAAAAAAAAAAAAAATGAGTTAGGACCATCATTAGACCCTATAAACTACTGCAAATATAATGCACATACTTAAACTGGGCTAAGAAAGCAGTAAGGCACAAAAAATGACAAAAAACAAAACTACCCAAAATCAAAAGTAAGGCTATAACAAGGCATATTTTTTCAAAAATTAAAAAAAAAAAAAGAAAATTGAGTTAGGACCATCAATAGACCCTAAAAACTACTGCAAATATAATGCACATACTTAAACTGGGCTCAGAAAACAGTAAGGCACAAAAAACAAAACTACCCAAAATCAAAAGTAAGGCTATAACAAGGCATATTTTTTCAAAAATTTCAAAAAAAAAAAATTGAGTTAGGACCATCAAACTACTGCAAATATAATGCACATACTTAAACTGGGATCAGAATGCGGTAAGGCACAAAAAATGACAAAAAACAAAACTACCCAAAATCAAAAGTAAGGCTATAACAAGGCATATTTTTTCAAAAATTTCAAAAAAAAAAAAATTGAGTTAGGACCATCATTAGACCCTAAAAACTACTGCAAATATAATGCACATACTAAAACTGGGCTAAGAAAGCAGTAAGGCACAAAAAATGACAAAAAACAAAACTACCCAAAATCAAAAGTAAGGCTATAACAAGGCATATTTTTTCAAAAATTAAAAAAAAAAAAAAATTGAGTTAGGACCATCATTAGACCCTAAAAAACTACTGCAAATATAATGCACATACTTAAACTGGGCTAAGAAAACAGTAAGGCACAATAAATGACAAAAAACAAAACTACCCAAAATCAAAAGTAAGGCTATAACAAGGCATATTTTTTCAAAAATTTCAAAAAAAAAAAAAATTGAGTTAGGACCATCAATAGACCCTAAAAACTACTGCAAATATAATGCACATACTTAAACTGGGCTCAGAAAGCAGTAAGGCACAAAAAATGACAAAAAACAAAACTACCCAAAATCAAAAGTAAGGCTATAACAAGGCATATTTTTTCAAAAATTTAAAAAAAAAAAAATTGAGTTAGGACCATCAATAGACCCTAAAAACTACTGCAAATATAATGCACATACTTAAACTGGGCTCAGAAAGCAGTAAGGCACAAAAATGACAAAACAAAACTACCCAAAATCAAAAGTAAGGCTATAACAAGGCATATTTTTTCAAAAATTTCAAAAAAAAAAAATTGAGATTAGGACCATCAATAGACCCTAAAAACCTACTGCAAATATAATGCACATACTAAAACTGGGCTCAAGAAAGCAGTAAGGCACAAAAATGACAAAAAACAAAACTACCCAAAATCAAAAGTAAGGCTATAACAAGCATATTTTTTCAAAAAATTAAGAAAAAAAAAAAATTGAGTTAGGACCATCATTAGACCCTAAAAACTACTGCAAATATAAGCACATACTAAAACT